>NW_022611152.1:0-51662 GCF_004382195.2 Drosophila sechellia
ACATTCTTGGTGGGGATCGCGCGCCAACAACCCCAAAGGGAAAACTCTGTTTGGGTACCTGCAACGCCACCGACTGGACTGCCACTCCACTGGCGAGCCCACTCACTGGCCAACGAATCCCTCAAGACTCCAGACCTACTGGACTTTGCTGTGTCGAAAGGCATAGGGCATGCGAAGATCAGCTGCACAACAAATGCTGATCTCCTGTCAGACCACTGTGCAATAAACGTGCTAATCAACAGCCAGTCCTCAGGAAAACCCCGCTCAGAAGGCTCACTGGAAAATATACCGACGCCGCAAGTTCGCGTCCTGGATGCTCTCCACCGTCAATCCGAACCCCATCCTCAACACACCCAGGACATTGATGAAGCTATCGGGAATCTCACCAGGCAGATGCAAAACGCTGCGGAATTCGCAAGCCACCGCCACCAAAGACTGCGAGAACACCTAGCAGGGACCTCCACCTCTGGTCCCCGGAAATTGCGGCACTCGTGACTGAGAAGAGGCGTCTCAGGAGAGTTTGGTTCTTGACGCGCAATCCAAGAGACAAAACAGCGCTCAATCACGCCACAAAGGAGTTGAAGGACAAGATCTCCAGCCTACGCCAGGACTCCTTCCTCAGATTCCTCGAGGAACTCTCTCCCGGGGACCCAGACCACAATCTGTGGAACGTCACCCGCCACATTAAACGACCAGCCAAAAAGGTTTCCGCAGTGCGCAAAGCAGATGGATCCTGGTGCCTTTCGGATGCTGAAAGAGCAGAAGCTTTCGCCGAACACCTTTACAACGCCTTCTCTCCGTTCGACTGCTGCACTGCCGAAGAACATGCTGAAACAGCCCGGTTTTCAATAGCCCAAGCTCTCCCGGTCCCCCGTTGGAACCAGTCGACCCTGAGGAAGTTGCGCAGGAGATTGCTCTACTGAAGAACAACAAATCTCCAGGCCTGGATCGTATAGATGCGGCGGCCCTAAAAATGCTCCCATCCCGCTGCAGAGGTTATTGTCCTCCTCAAGCCTGGTAAGCCTGAAGCCAATCTCGCCTCCTATCGTCCGATTAGTTTGCTGGCAATCCTCTCCAAAATACTCGAAAGAGTATTTTTGCGCAGAGTATTGCCAGTACTGGATGAGGCTGGTTTGATCCCCGATCACCAGTTTGGCTTCAGGCGCTCCCACGGAACACCAGAGCAATGCCACCGGCTAGTCGAACGGATCCTCGAGGCATTCGAGCAAAAGAAATACTGCTGCGCTGTAATGCTCGACGTGAAGCAGGCATTCGACCAGAGTTTGGCATCCTGGACTCCTCCATAAACTCAAATCCTACCTCCAAGCCCCCATTTTACCCTCCTAAATCCTACACTGAGGAAGAGCATTCCAAGTCAGATGCGGAAGTGCAATAAGCCTACCCAGAATGATCAGAGCTGGAGTTCCGCAAGGCAGTGTGCTCGGACCAATACTGTACACCCTTTACAACCGCAGACCTTCCCATAATCCCCTCCAGGAACCTAACTATAGCGACTTATGCAGATGACACGGCTTTCCTCGCCTCCTCATCCGACCCACGAGAAGCCTCCGAAACAATCCAAAGGCAAATGGACGCGCTACATCCCTGGCTCAGCAGGTGGAACATCGTAGTGAACGCGGAAAAATCTACCCAAACAACATTTGCACTAAGGAGAGGAGACTGCCCACCGGTCACGCTAAACGGAGTCATCATTCCCAACGCACCCGCACCCAAGTACCTAGGACTTACCCTGGACCGCAGGCTCACTTGGCGTCCCCACATCGTCAGCAAACGCATACAGGCCGATGCGCGTCTGAGGCAGATGCATTGGCTTATTGGGAGAGGGTCCAAGCTAAGGCAGAACCACAAAATCCTGGTGTACAAGGCAATTCTCAAGCCCATCTGGACCTACGGGATACAGCTATGGGGCACGGCAAGCCACACGAATCGCCTGCGTATACAGCGGTTCCAGAATAGGTGCTTGAGAATTGCCTGTAATGCGCATCCCTACCACGAGAATGTCGCCATACATAGGGAACTTGGAATCCCACAAGTCGCTGATGAAATCTCCAGGCTCAGCGAGAGATACCTGAAAAGGCTCGAAAACCACCCTAACCACCTCGCCACCAACCTGTTAGACAATAGCCAAACAAGCAGACGTCTCATGAGGAGACACCCTCTCGATCTTCCACAACAATAGACAACACATATAAAACCCGCCACAAATACATGTACAATAGTATCCCTTAAGCTAATGTTCCCCCGCAAAACCATTTAATTATTGTCCACTAGGACAGATTTTAAATAAATAAACGCACGCTAAAAAAAAAAAAAAAAAAAAAAAACTAAATTGATGACGAGGTGTTTGGCAACTTGACACAATCCATTAAAGTCTTTATATTAATTATATGATAGGGACAATATCATATGCGTCACTAAATTGATGACGAGGTGTTTGGCAACTTGATACAATTCTTTAAAGTCTTTATATCAAAAATTATATGATAAGGACAATATCATATGCGTCACTAAATTGATGACGAGGTGTTTGGCAACTTGACACAATTCATTAAAGTCTTTATATTAATTATATGATAGGGACAATATCATATGCGTCACTAAATTGATGACGAGGTGTTTGGCAACTTGACACAATCCATTAAAGTCTTTATATTAATTATATGATAGGGACAATATCATATGCGTCACTAAATTGATGACGAGGTGTTTGGCAACTTGATTCAATTCTTTAAAGTCTTTATATCAAAAATTATATGATAAGGACAATATCATATGCGTCACTAAATTGATGACGAGGTGTTTGGCAACTTGACACAATTCATTAAAGTCTGTATATTAATTATATGATAGGGACAATATCATATGCGTCACTAAATTGATGACGAGGTGTTTGGCAACTTGATACAATTCTTTAAAGTCTTTATATCAAAAATTATATGATAGGGACAATATCATATGCGTCACTAAATTGATGACGAGGTGTTTGGCAACTTGACACAATTCATTAAAGTCTTTATATTAATTATATGATAGGGACAATATCATATGCGTCACTAAATTGATGACGAGGTGTTTGGCAACTTGACACAATCCATTAAAGTCTTTATATTAATTATATGATAGGGACAATATCATATGCGTCACTAAATTGATGACGAGGTGTTTGGCTACAGGAAAAAATCATTTATTTATCGAATCATCAAGCAAAGGATAAGCTTCAGTGGATCGCAGTATGGCAGCTGCTCAACCACTTACAACACCTTGCCTGTTACAAAAGTCGTTTACAATTGATTCTAGGCTTTGTCATTGTATTAAATAATGCTTTTATATGTAACTAGCGCGGCATCAGGTGATCGAAGATCCTCCTAATTTACTATGTTACAAATTACATTGGCATCACATCCATTGTCGTTTATAAAATAAATTATAAACTTTAAATGGTTTAGAAGCCATACAATGCAAATTGCCCCTTATTTATCATTGCAGTCCAGCACGGATACGACCTTAGAGGCGTTCAGGCATAATCCAACGGACGTAGCGTCATACCACTGTTCGCTCGAACAAGTATTGTGCCATTGGTCCGTACCTGCGGTTCCTCTCGTACTACGCAGGAATGCTGTCGCAACAACGTTTTGTCATTAGTAGGGTAAAACTAACCTGTCTCACGACGGTCTAAACCCAGCTCACGTTCCCTTGCATGGGTGAACAATCCAACGCTTGGTGAATTTTGCTTCACAATGATAGGAAGAGCCGACATCGAAGGATCAAAAAGCGACGTCGCTATGAACGCTTGGCCGCCACAAGCCAGTTATCCCTATGGTAACTTTTCTGACACCTCTTGTTAAAAACTCTTTAAACCAAAAGGATCGATAGGCCGAGCTTTTGCTGTCCCTGTGTGTACTGAACACCGAGATCAAGTCAGCATTTGCCCTTTTGCTCTATGTGTGGTTTCTGTCCGCACTGAGCTGGCCTTGGGACACCTCCGTTATTATTTGAGAGATGTACCGCCCCAGTCAAACTCCCTACCTGGCAATGTCCTTGAATTGGATCATACCTGAGTAATTGGAGTTATACCAAATTTTCAAATCAAAAATACATAAATGCATCGTTTTATTAAAGAATTTGTTTGCGATTATATAACAAACTCGTGATACTTTGATCAAGAAGCTTGCATCAAAACCCAATACCATAAGATATAATAAATATATCCGTATAATGGCTAGGAAATGATACACGTTCCATTTAATCAAGTAAGTAAGGAAACAATAAGAGTAGTGGTATTTCATTGACGATACCAAACCGAGGTCTAATATCTCCCACTTATTCTACACCTCTTATGTCTCCTTACACTGCCAGATTAGAGTCAAGCTCAAAAGGGTCTTCTTTCCCCGCTAATTATTCCAAGCCCGTTCCCTTGGCTGTGGTTTCGCTAGATAGTAGATAGGGACAGTAGGAATCTCGTTAATCCATTCATGCGCGTCACTAATTAGATGACGAGGCATTTGGCTACCTTAAGAGAGTCATAGTTACTCCCGCCGTTGACCCGCGCTTACTTGAATTTCTTCACTTTGACATTCAGAGCACTGGGCAGAAATCACATTGTGTCAACACCCGCTAGGGCCATCACAATGCTTTGTTTTAATTAGACAGTCGGATTCCCCAAGTCCGTGCCAGTTCTGAATTGATTGTTAATTGATAATCGTTATAATTGATAAGAACTAATTGGTTTAACCCAAATAGTATTCTTAAAAATTTTAGCAAGAAAGTTCCACAATTGGCTACGTAACTAAACTATCCGGGGAACAAGTAACTAACATAAATGCTAGAAACTCTATTTACCCAGAACGAGCACATAAACCATGTTATTGTTTCCCAATCAAGCCCGACTATCTCAATCTTCAGAGCCAATCCTTATCCCGAAGTTACGGATCTAATTTGCCGACTTCCCTTACCTACATTATTCTATCGACTAGAGACTCTTCACCTTGGAGACCAGCTGCGGATATTGGTACGGCCTGTTGAGAAGTTTGCGTGTCCCCACCATAAATTTTCAAGGTCCGAGGAGAAAATATCGACACAACAGTATATGTCATGCTCTTCTAGCCCATCTACCATATCTCTCTGCGAAAGACTTCCATGGTAGTACGGCTATAAAACAGAAAAGAAAACTCTTCCGATATCTCTCGACGGCTTCTTTATGGTCGTTCCTGTTGCCAGGATGAGCACGAGGCCCATATTTAATAACAAACGGATACTCAACAGGTTACGGAATTGGAACCGTATTCCCTTTCGTTCAAAATTATTCAAGTGTATTATATTCGCTTTGTTTATATAGTTAGGCATTTTTGTTTTACTTGAAAATTTTCGGCTTTCGCCTTGAACTTAGGACCGACTAACTCGTGATCAACCACTGTTCACACGAAACCCTTCTCCACTTCAGTCCTCCAAGGTCTCATTCGATTATTTGCTACTACCACCAAGATCTGTACCAATGGCAGCTCCATGCAGGCTTACGCCAAACACTTCTACGCATACCATTGTACCTTCCTACTCACTAAAGTTTCAAAATTTATATCACAAGTAATATAAATCATCTACTTTAGCGGTAATGTATAGGTATACAACTTAAGCGCCATCCATTTTAAGGGCTAGTTGCTTCGGCAGGTGAGTTGTTACACACTCCTTAGCGGATTTCGACTTCCATGATCACCGTCCTGCTGTTTTAAGCAACCAACGCCTTTCATGGTATCTGCATGAGTTGTTAATTTGGGCACCGTAACATTACGTTTGGTTCATCCCACAGCGCCAGTTCTGCTTACCAAAAGTGGCCCACTGGGCACATTATATCATAACCTTGAACTTCATATCAAGAAAGTTAAGGTTCTTACCCATTTAAAGTTTGAGAATAGGTTAAGATCGTTTCGACCCTAAGGCCTCTAATCATTCGCTTTACCAGATAAGATTATTTTATATAATATTAAAATGCACCAGCTATCCTGAGGGAAACTTCGGAAGGAACCAGCTACTAGATGGTTCGATTGGTCTTTCGCCCCTATACTCAATTCTGACAATCGATTTGCACGTCAGAACTGTTTCGGTCTTCCATCAGGGTTTCCCCTGACTTCAACCTGATCAAGTATAGTTCACCATCTTTCGGGTCACAGCATATATGCTCAAGGTACGTTCCAGTTAGAGGCATAAATAATATAAATATACATTATACATAACTATATAGAACGCCCCGGGATTGTGTTAATTAGCTATAAATAGCTAAAAAACTAATCCCATTATTAGTCAAGTTAATTACGCTATTAGGTTTACATCCCAATAACTTGCACATATGTTAGACTCCTTGGTCCGTGTTTCAAGACGGGTCCCGAAGGTATCCTGAATCTTTCGCATTGTTAATCATACAAGAGCATATAATAAACACAAAAATCAATGATAATTATGCCATTATATAATTCCGAAAAATTAACGCTCTGTAATAATATAAATCTATCAGCACTTTATCAAATTAATAACATTTATTCTGTGTTAAAATGCAAGCAATTTAATTGGAATAAACTATAAGTTATATTTTATGATAAATTTGGGATATGCTAATAGATTACAATGTCCTTATATGGAAAAAATGCACATTATTCTTAATAATATTATTTAAATATTACAATTTTAATGATGAATTTTCCATAACGGATATTCAGGTTCATCGGGCTTAACCTCTAAGCAGTTTCACGTACTGTTTAACTCTCTATTCAGAGTTCTTTTCAACTTTCCCTCACGGTACTTGTTTACTATCGGTCTCATGGTTATATTTAGTTTTAGATGGAGTTTACCACCCACTTAGTGCTGCACTATCAAGCAACACGACTCTTTGGAAACATCATCTAGCAATCATTAACGTTATACGGGCCTGGCACCCTCTATGGGTAAATGGCCTCATTTAAGAAGGACTTAAATCATTAATTTCTCATACTAGAATATTGACGCTCCATACACTGCATCTCACATTTGCCATATAGACAAAGTGACTTAGTGCTGAACTGTTTTCTTTTCGCTCGCCGCTACTAAGAAAATCCTTGTTAGTTTCTTTTCCTCCCCTAATTAATATGCTTAAATTCAGGGGGTAGTCCCATATGAGTTGAGGTTGTATATATAACTATATTTTGCCATAAATTCTTTATATATAAATGATAAAACAATCAATTAAATTCGTTATAAATAGTTCCAATAGTTCTTGTAAGCAAAGTCATTTTTATCCATTTAACGAACCAACGAAGAATAATAACAAAACCAAGATTTTTCTTTTTCCGAATCATTAATAAGAGACAATTCTAGATGAAAAATATTTCAATTTTTTATGCTAGACATTTCTCAGTATTATTTGATTGAAAAAGAAAATATTTCTCTTCGTTTTTCACATTCAAATGTGAGATAATGTTTTTCATTTCTTTTTTAATATTATGAATAAAATCATTATTTAATCCAATAATATACCATATGCTTATAAAAAATTTATAAACAACTTAATTAGCATAGTCTTACAACCCTCAACCATATGTAGTCCAAGCAGCACTATAAAATTAATTAAAGTACATAACAGCATGGACTGCGATATGCGTTCAAAATGTCGATGTTCATGTGTCCTGCAGTTCACACGATGACGCACAGTTTGCTGCGTTCTTCATCGACCCATGAGCCGAGTGATCCACCGCTTAGAGTTTTATAATTCAATTTTATATAATGTCAATATTGTTTTTATTGAAAGAAATTAAAAATACACCATTTTACTGGCATATATCAATTCCTTCAATAAATTTATTTTTATACCTAAAATAAATGTTGCGAAATGTCTTAGTTTCATATAAGCATTATGTATCATAATAATCTGGTTATGGTTTGCTATTTTGGGTGACACATACTGCAAAATTTATATAAAACATTAACCTGATGGATGACAGGTACAAACATTGTATATTTTAGGTTGTTGCATTAGCCAACGTATGCTCATAACATAGATGAACAATACATATTCGCAACGCGTGTATATTATGGTCCATATACACACACACTTATTTTGATTACCACACATTCAAAATTATTTTTATTTTAATTCGACTTCTACTTTCGAATTTAGTTTAGTTTCTTCGATTTCCATTTTCGAGAATTTGTTTTTATAGGAAACGCCGTTGTTGTAGTAAGTACTGCCACAAATACGCACAGCAACATTAATAATGTTAAAGTCTTTTTATGAGGTTGCCAAGCCCCACATATAAAATAAAAGCCATCTTCATTTTATTTTGACTTTAACTTTTGATTCCGTGGAATCATTTTGTAATATTTTTATTTTGGTAAATTGTATTTATTTGTATTATAACAAATATTTATTAACGATAAGGATATTATACAATAATGATCCTTCCGCAGGTTCACCTACGGAAACCTTGTTACGACTTTTACTTCCTCTAAATAATCAAGTTCGGTCAACTTTTGCGAAACAACCGTAACACGCAAGGCGTCACAGTGATCACGTCCGGAGACCTCACTAAATAATTCAATCGGTAGTAGCGACGGGCGGTGTGTACAAAGGGCAGGGACGTAATCAATGCGAGTTAATGACTCACACTTACTGGGAATTCCAAGTTCATGTGAACAGTTTCAGTTCACAATCCCAAGCATGAAAGTGGTTCAGCGGTTTACCCGGACCTCTCGGTCTAGGAAATACACGTTGATACTTTCATTGTAGCGCGCGTGCAGCCCAGGACATCTAAGGGCATCACAGACCTGTTATTGCTCAATCTCATTATTGCTAGACGCAATTTGTCCATTTAAGAAGCTAGTGTCCTTATAATGGGACAAACCAACAGGTACGGCTCCACTTACATAAACACATTCAAACACAATAAACATTTTACTGCCACCATGAATGAAGGCTACATAAGCTTCAGCACCATAATCCTGAAGATATCTATTTAATATATTTGAGTCTCGTTCGTTATCGGAATTAACCAGACAAATCACTCCACGAACTAAGAACGGCCATGCACCACCACCCATAGATTCGAGAAAGAGCTATCAATCTGTCTTACACACTTATGTTCGGACCTGGTAAGTTTTCCCGTGTTGAGTCAAATTAAGCCGCAGGCTCCACTCCTGGTGGTGCCCTTCCGTCAATTCCTTTAAGTTTCAGCTTTGCAACCATACTTCCCCCGGAGCCCAAAAGCTTTGGTTTCCCGGGAAGCGACTGAGAGAGCCATAAAAGTAGCTACACCCAATTGCTAGCTGGCATCGTTTATGGTTAGAACTAGGGCGGTATCTGATCGCCTTCGAACCTCTAACTTTCGTTCTTGATTAATGAAAACATCTTTGGCAAATGCTTTCGCTTAAGTTAGTCTTACGACGGTCCAAGAATTTCACCTCTCGCGTCGTAATACTAATGCCCCCAAACTGCTTCTATTAATCATTACCTCTTGATCTGAAAACCAATGAAAGCAGAACAGAGGTCTTATTTCATTATCCCATGCACAGAATATTCAGGCATTTGAAGCCTGCTTTAAGCACTCTAATTTGTTCAAAGTAATAGTACCGGCCCACAATAACACTCGTTTAAGAGCACTAGTGCAGGTTTTTAAATAGGAGGAACATATGAAAAAATACAAGTATTTAATCACATATAAGAACTCCACCGGTAATACGCTTACATACATAAAGGTATAGTACTAACCACAATTGTAAGTTGTACTACCCGTATGAAGCACAAGTTCAACTACGAACGTTTTAACCGCAACAACTTTAATATACGCTATTGGAGCTGGAATTACCGCGGCTGCTGGCACCAGACTTGCCCTCCAATTGGTCCTTGTTAAAGGATTTAAAGTGTACTCATTCCAATTACAGGGCCTCGGATATGAGTCCTGTATTGTTATTTTTCGTCACTACCTCCCCGAGCTGGGAGTGGGTAATTTACGCGCCTGCTGCCTTCCTTAGATGTGGTAGCCGTTTCTCAGGCTCCCTCTCCGGAATCGAACCCTGATTCCCCGTTACCCGTTGCAACCATGGTAGTCCTAGATACTACCATCAAAAGTTGATAGGGCAGACATTTGAAAGATCTGTCGTCGGTACAAGACCATACGATCTGCATGTTATCTAGAGTTCAACCAATATAACGATCTTGCGATCGCTTGGTTTTAGCCTAATAAAAGCACATGTCCCATAAGGTTCATGTTTTAATTGCATGTATTAGCTCTAGAATTACCACAGTTATCCAAGTAACTGTTAACGATCTAAGGAACCATAACTGATATAATGAGCCTTTTGCGGTTTCACTTTTAATTCGTGTGTACTTAGACATGCATGGCTTAATCTTTGAGACAAGCATATAACTACTGGCAGGATCAACCAGAATAATGTTTTTCCTTCATATTCCATTCATATTTTTTGAATCGAAATAAGCAATATAATAGATATATAGATTTTTCACTTTATATAATTCCATGATTTTTATTATATTGAATAAAATTCAATATTTCGCCTTTGGGTAAAATTTTAAATATATAAATATAAGTAAAAAATCTATTCGATTACGGCCATTTTTATATAGCATTCGTAATCCATATTTTCATTTTTAATTTATACTTGTTTTACCAATATAACAAGAATTTCATATAATTATTGTAATATATATGTTTCTATAATTTTATCTTTTTATATATACATATTTCATTATAAAATATCATTTTATTTCCAACATACATAATTATTGTATCCACACATGTACAATTTTTGTTTAACCAATATAAATATTAAGTTAAATCATTTGCATTTTGAAGATAAATTTAAAATTTATCTCTTTTCATATATCTCTCTGGTAATATATAACATAAAACCAAGCGCATATGATAATATTTCCACATTTAATATATAATTTTATATTTCTTTCATAAGAATCCATATTTGTATTATACCGTAACGATATAATAATCCAACTATACGGCAGGTAATAAATTAATATTTGCCTGCCTCCAAAAATTAACGATAATATATGGAAACGATTTGTTATTCTATATATAATAGAAACTTGACTTTTGTTTCAACGATATTATCTAAAAAGCGTATATTCCTATTATCCGCGGAGCCAAGTCCCGTGTTCTATAGAACTGAGAAACAAATTTGTACGGATAATAATATACTTTATTTTATGTAACCAATATAAACATAATCCGAAATAAATATTTCGAATAATGCGGGAGGTCGGCAACCACTGCCTACCTATAGTAGTTTTTGAACCCGCTGTCCTCAAAGCGGGTATTTTCAATTCCGTTTGCCATCCAACATACGGTCTATTCTCTTATATATTAAGAGATTATAGGAACATTTCATTTTTTTTCCATTATTCATATATAATATGATTATTTTTTTTTTTATACATATAATAAATATTAATTTTTATATGTTTATTATTTAATTTACTCATATAATTGCCAAATTCATATGAATACATAAGTTTTGAACAATATGAGAGGTCGGCAACCACTGCCTACCTATAGTAGTTTTTGAACCCTCTGTCGTAATTCCGGTCGTTTACACTACTATACCCTCTCACTATAATGGCTTTTCTCTATAATACTAAGAGAATATGGGAATATCTCAGCATTTTTTCCCATATACATATAATAATTAACCATTTTCATATGTATATTATTTAATTTAATCATATAATTGCCAAAATCATATGAATACATAAGTTTTGAACAATATGAGAGGTCGGCAACCACTGCCTACCTATAGTAGTTTTTGAACCCTCTGTCGTAATTCCGGTCGTTTACACTACTATACCCTCTCACTATAATGGATTTTCTCTATAATACTAAGAGAATGTGGGAATATTTCAGCATTTTTTCCCTTATACATATAATAATTAATCATTTTCATATGTATATTATTTAATTTACTCATACAATTGCCAAAATCATATGAATACATAAGTTTTTTTTTTTTTTTTTTTTTTTTTTCTTTAGCGTGCGTTTATTTATTTAAAATCTGTCCTAGTGGACAATAATTAAATGGTTTTGCGGGGGAACATTAGCTTAAGGGATACTATTGTACATGTATTTGTGGCGGGTTTTATATGTGTTGTCTATTGTTGTGGAAGATCGAGAGGGTGTCTCCTCATGAGACGTCTGCTTGTTTGGCTATTGTCTAACAGGTTGGTGGCGAGGTGGTTAGGGTGGTTTTCGAGCCTTTTCAGGTATCTCTCGCTGAGCCTGGAGATTTCATCAGCGACTTGTGGGATTCCAAGTTCCCTATGTATGGCGACATTCTCGTGGTAGGGATGCGCATTACAGGCAATTCTCAAGCACCTATTCTGGAACCGCTGTATACGCAGGCGATTCGTGTGGCTTGCCGTGCCCCATAGCTGTATCCCGTAGGTCCAGATGGGCTTGAGAATTGCCTTGTACACCAGGATTTTGTGGTTCTGCCTTAGCTTGGACCCTCTCCCAATAAGCCAATGCATCTGCCTCAGACGCGCATCGGCCTGTATGCGTTTGCTGACGATGTGGGGACGCCAAGTGAGCCTGCGGTCCAGGGTAAGTCCTAGGTACTTGGGTGCGGGTGCGTTGGGAATGATGACTCCGTTTAGCGTGACCGGTGGGCAGTCTCCTCTCCTTAGTGCAAATGTTGTTTGGGTAGATTTTTCCGCGTTCACTACGATGTTCCACCTGCTGAGCCAGGGATGTAGCGCGTCCATTTGCCTTTGGATTGTTTCGGAGGCTTCTCGTGGGTCGGATGAGGAGGCGAGGAAAGCCGTGTCATCTGCATAAGTCGCTATAGTTAGGTTCCTGGAGGGGATTATGGGAAGGTCTGCGGTGTAAAGGGTGTACAGTATTGGTCCGAGCACACTGCCTTGCGGAACTCCAGCTCTGATCAGTCTGGGTAGGCTTATTGCACTTCCGCATCTGACTTGGAATGCTCTTCCCTCAGTGTAGGATTTGAGGAGGGTAAAATGGGGGCTTGGGAGGTAGGATTTGAGTTTATGGAGGAGTCCAGGATGCCAAACTCTGTCGAATGCCTGCTTCACGTCGAGCATTACAGCGCAGCAGTATTTCTTTTGCTCGAATGCCTCGAGGATCCGTTCGACTAGCCGGTGGCATTGCTCTGGTGTTCCGTGGGAGCGCCTGAAGCCAAACTGGTGATCGGGGATCAAACCAGCCTCATCCAGTACTGGCAATACTCTGCGCAAAAATACTCTTTCGAGTATTTTGGAGAGGATTGCCAGCAAACTAATCGGACGATAGGAGGCGAGATTGGCTTCAGGCTTACCAGGCTTGAGGAGGACAATAACCTCTGCTCTTTTCCACTCTTCCGGGAAGTACCCTAGCCGGAAGCAGCTGTTGTAAATGCTGGCCAGCATTTGTGTGCAGCGGGATGGGAGCATTTTTAGGGCCGCCGCATCTATACGATCCAGGCCTGGAGATTTGTTGTTCTTCAGTAGAGCAATCTCCTGCGCAACTTCCTCAGGGTCGACTGGTTCCAACGGGGGACCGGGAGAGCTTGGGCTATTGAGAAACCGGGCTGTTTCAGCATGTTCTTCGGCAGTGCAGCAGTCGAACGGAGAGAAGGCGTTGTAAAGGTGTTCGGCGAAAGCTTCTGCTCTTTCAGCATCCGAAAGGCACCAGGATCCATCTGCTTTGCGCACTGCGGAAACCTTTTTGGCTGGTCGTTTAATGTGGCGGGTGACGTTCCACAGATTGTGGTCTGGGTCCCCGGGAGAGAGTTCCTCGAGGAATCTGAGGAAGGAGTCCTGGCGTAGGCTGGAGATCTTGTCCTTCAACTCCTTTGTGGCGTGATTGAGCGCTGTTTTGTCTCTTGGATTGCGCGTCAAGAACCAAACTCTCCTGAGACGCCTCTTCTCAGTCACGAGTGCCGCAATTTCCGGGGACCAGAGGTGGAGGTCCCTGCTAGGTGTTCTCGCAGTCTTTGGTGGCGGTGGGCTTGCGAATTCCGCAGCGTTTTGCATCTGCCTGGTGAGATTCCCGATAGCTTCATCAATGTTCCTGGGTGTGTTGAGGATGGGGTTCGGATTGACGGTGGAGAGCATCCAGGACGCGAACTTGGCGGCGTCGGTATATTTTCCAGTGAGCCTTCTGAGCGGGGTTTTCCTGAGGACTGGCGTGTTGATTAGCACGTTTATTGCACAGTGGTCTGACAGGAGATCAGCATTTGTTGTGCAGCTGATCTTCGCATGCCCTATGCCTTTCGACACAGCAAAGTCCAGTAGGTCTGGAGTCTTGAGGGGATTCGTTGGCCAGTGAGTGGGCTCGCCAGTGGAGTGGCAGTCCAGTCGGTGGCGTTGCAGGTACCCAAACAGAGTTTTCCCTTTGGGGTTGTTGGCGCGCGATCCCCACCAAGAATGTTTGGCGTTATAATCTCCAGCTGCTATGAAGCGGGGCCCAAAATGCTCGAAGAACTCACTGAGGTGAGATGCTGTTATGCGGTATCTGGGGGGAAAGTAGACCGCTCCAATGTCTAAATCTCCTTGCGGGCTGACAATCCTGATGACAGGACATTGTGCCCAGTCTTGCTGAAACGCGGGCAGCTCTAGGTATTGAATACCGCTCCTGATGAGGATGGCTGCTCCACCGCGTGCTCTGCCAGAAGGATGGTCTGCATGGATGAGGTCATATCCGCTGATATTAAAGTGGGATCTGGGGGAGAAGTGGGTTTCGGCTACGAGTAGGATATCGATCTGGTGGGTCTTCAGATGGTGCTCGACTATGGCCTTGCTGTTCTGCAGGCCGTTCGCATTCCAGACGACTAGGTGGAGCTTTAGTTGCATGACTTGCTGTTGAGAATGGTGGCCACCAGCTGTGTCATCTGGGTGAACATGCGCTCCATCATCCTTTCCATCATTCCTTCCATGCGAGCGAACATCGCTTCTATCTGACCGGAGTGTGGGGTTTCTGTTTGGGTTTGGACTGGGGTTGTGGGATTCTGCGGTGCTGCGTGCACTCCGTTGAGGGCGTCTCGGTAGCTCCTGCCAGAGGTGACGTTTGGTGATGCCACGGGCGGCGCCTTGTTAGCATTAGCGACGGGCCTTGTTTTCGGAGCAGCGAGTGCTTTGGCCCTTTTGTATGCAGGGCATCCCTTGAAAGACGCAGGATGGTCCGCCTGGCAGTGGAAGCAGCACGCTTTGTCGTCCTCCCTCTTCTCACATGCCCTCGATTCGTGAGGGCCTCCACACTTTACACATCGGTATTCCAGGAAGCAGTAACGCTGTGTATGACCGAATCCTTGGCACCTGAAGCATTGAGGCACGTCGTTGAACTTCTGCGGCGGTTCAATGGTTACTACCGACCTGCAGATCCGCTTGACTTGGTAGACGTCTTTGTTGTTGCTGGAAGGCTCCAGGTTGGCGAAGAATATTCCCAGCGGTTCTTTAGTTCTTCTGCCAATGGGATTGTGCAGATCTCTAACAGCGTGCCCTTGTCTGCGAAGGTCTTCAATGATTTCCTCACGATCGGTGGAGTGGTGGAGTCCTTTGATGACAACCTTGTATGCACGTTCATCTTTCGGCTGGAAAGTCCGATGCCTCTTGTTTTGGGCCACAAGTTGGAGACGCAGAGCTGTATAGGACTCTTTGTCCGGCATCATGACACGTACGTTGTTGCCATTCACGGTCTTGTAGGTAAAATTGTTCTTCGGGCC
Source organism: Drosophila sechellia (assembly GCF_004382195.2). Taxonomy (NCBI): domain Eukaryota; kingdom Metazoa; phylum Arthropoda; class Insecta; order Diptera; family Drosophilidae; genus Drosophila; species Drosophila sechellia. The sequence goes on from NW_022611152.1 coordinate 15,730, forward strand.
TACAAGAGTCGTGATCATCTTGACGAGTGCCGAGATGTTGGTCACATCGGGGATAAAAATCGGAGGTGGCTTGATGGTCTTCGGGGTGGGCTTTGGTTTCTCGGGGGTCTTGGGCTTGGAATCGTCTTTAGGTCCGGGTTCGTCATCAGAGCTCTCTTGGTCGTACTCGTCTTCTTCGGTCGAGAGTAAAGCGAAGGCGTTGTTGGCGAGCTTCTTGCGCAGAGCTGCGCTAGTGCTTGGCTTATCTTCCAGCTCCTCTCCCTGTGCTTTCTTTGCCGGTTTTCGCTTTATCTCGCCCGGCTCTGTATGCGAGGTGCTTCCCTCGCTGCTGGAGCTGCTCTTGCGTGTTCTCAGAGCCTTTTTGCGTGGTGTTGTTCCAAGCTTGTGGGTGCGCGGGGGGGCCTGCCAGTCCATCTTCTCCAAAGTTGATAAGGAGTGAGGAGGGGGGGGGGGGGGAAGCTGGGCACCGTAAGCCGGTGAGCCAGGCAGCACGTGGCTGCTGCTTTGCAATTATACCGCTGCTTCGAGCACTGGGTTTTTTGCGCTGATAACACGCACACTCGGGTGTGCGATGGTGTTAGTGCGAACTACCGTTAGGTACGTTGGCTGGGCCAATCAAAACGCGCGACAAGATCACGCGACGCGAAGTGGCTGGGCACAAGTAACGGGACTTACAACTGTGAACAATTTGCTAACAATTTGCTAACAATTTGCTGTCGATCCGCAGGCACGTCTGCACTCGTCGAGTGTTCGATCGCGACTGACATAAGTTTTGAACAATATGAGAGGTCGGCAACCACTGCCTACCTATAGTAGTTTTTGAACCCTCTGTCGTAATTCCGGTCGTTTACACTACTATACCCTCTCACTTAAATGGCTTTTCTCTATAATACTAAGAGAATATGGGAATATCTCAGCATTTTTTCCCATATACATATAATAATTAACCATTTTCATATGTATATTATTTAATTTAATCATATAATTGCCAAAATCATATGAATACATAAGTTTTGAACAATATGAGAGGTCGGCAACCACTGCCTACCTATAGTAGTTTTTGAACCCTCTGTCGTAATTCCGGTCGTTTACACTACTATACCCTCTCACTATAATGGATTTTCTCTATAATACTAAGAGAATGTGGGAATATTTCAGCATTTTTTCCCTTATACATATAATAATTAATCATTTTCATATGTATATTATTTAATTTACTCATACAATTGCCAAAATCATATGAATACATAAGTTTTGAACAATATGAGAGGTCGGCAACCACTGCCTACCTATAGTAGTTTTTGAACCCTCTGTCGTAATTCCGGTGGTTTACACTACTATACCCTCTCACTTAAATGGCTTTTCTCTATAATACTAAGAGAATATGGGAATATCTCTGCATTTTTTCCCATATACATATAATAATTAATCATTTTCGTATGTATATTATTTAATTTACTCATACAATTGCCAAAATCATATGAATACATAAGTTTTGAACAATATGAGAGGTCGGCAACCACTGCCTACCTATAGTAGTTTTTGAACCCTCTGTCGTAATTCCGGTCGTTTACACTACTATACCCTCTCACTTAAATGGCTTTTCTCTATAATACTAAGAGAATATGGGAATATCTCTGCATTTTTTCCCATATACATATAATAATTAACCATTTTCATATGTATATTATTTAATTTAATCATATAATTGCCAAAATCATATGAATACATAAGTTTTGAACAATATGAGAGGTCGGCAACCACTGCCTACCTATAGTAGTTTTTGAACCCTCTGTCGTAATTCCGGTCGTTTACACTACTATACCCTCTCACTATAATGGATTTTCTCTATAATACTAAGAGAATGTGGGAATATTTCAGCATTTTTTCCCTTATACATATAATAATTAATCATTTTCATATGTATATTATTTAATTTACTCATACAATTGCCAAAATCATATGAATACATAAGTTTTGAACAATATGAGAGGTCGGCAACCACTGCCTACCTATAGTAGTTTTTGAACCCTCTGTCGTAATTCCGGTCGTTTACACTACTATACCCTCTCACTTAAATGGCTTTTCTCTATAATACTAAGAGAATATGGGAATATCTTAGCATTTTTTCCCATATACATATAATAATTAACCATTTTCATATGTATATTTTTTAATTTACTCATATAATTGCCAAAATCATATAAATACATAAGTTTGAACAATATCAGAGGTCGGCAACGGTCTTTCCTCTATAATACTAAGATAATATGGGAATATTTCATCATTTTTTCCCTTATACATATAATAATTAATCATTTTCATATGTATATTATTTAATTTACTCGTATAATTGTCAAAATCCTATGAACACATAAGAGAATACAATATGAGAGGTCGGCGCAACCATAATATAGTAGTTGATGACGAGGTGTTTGGCAACTTGACACAATCCATTAAAGTCTTTATATTAATTATATGAAAGGGACAATATCATATGCGTCACTAAATTGATGACGAGGTGTTTGGCAACTTGATACAATTCTTTAAAGTCTTTATATCAAAAATTATATGATAGGGACAATATCATATGCGTCACTAAATTGATGACGAGGTGTTTGGCAACTTGACACAATTCATTAGAGTCTGTATATTAATTATATGATAGGGACAATATCATATGCGTCACTAAATTGATGACGAGGTGTTTGGCAACTTGATACAATTCTTTAAAGTCTTTATATCAAAAATTATATAATAAGGACAATATCATATGCGTCACTAAATTGATGACGAGGTGTTTGGCAACTTGACACAATCCATTAAAGTCTTTATATTAATTATATGATAGGGACAATATCATATGCGTCACTAAATTGATGACGAGGTGTTTGGCAACTTGATACAATTCTTTAAAGTCTTTATATCAAAAATTATATGATAAGGACAATATCATATGCGTCACTAAATTGATCGTCGCGATCGAACACTCGACGAGTGCAGACGTGCCTGCGGATCGACAGCAAATTGTTAGCAAATTGTTAGCAAATTGTTCACAGTTGTAAGTCCCGTTACTTGTGCCCAGCCACTTCGCGTCGCGTGATCTTGTCGCGCGTTTTGATTGGCCCAGCCAACGTACCTAACGATAGTTCGCACTAACACCATCGCACACCCGAGTGTGCGTGTTATCAGCGCAAAAAACCCAGTGCTCGAAGCAGCGGTATAATTGCAAAGCAGCAGCCACGTGCTGCCTGGCTCACCGGCTTACGGTGCCCAGCTTCCCCCCCCCCCCCCCCCCTCCTCACTCCTTATCAACTTTGGAGAAGATGGACTGGCAGGCCCCCCCGCGCACCCACAAGCTTGGAACAACACCACGCAAAAAGGCTCTGAGAACACGCAAGAGCAGCTCCAGCAGCGAGGGAAGCACCTCGCATACAGAGCCGGGCGAGATAAAGCGAAAACCGGCAAAGAAAGCACAGGGAGAGGAGCTGGAAGATAAGCCAAGCACTAGCGCAGCTCTGCGCAAGAAGCTCGCCAACAACGCCTTCGCTTTACTCTCGACCGAAGAAGACGAGTACGACCAAGAGAGCTCTGATGACGAACCCGGACCTAAAGACGATTCCAAGCCCAAGACCCCCGAGAAACCAAAGCCCACCCCGAAGACCATCAAGCCACCTCCGATTTTTATCCCCGATGTGACCAACATCTCGGCACTCGTCAAGATGATCACGACTCTTGTAGGCCCGAAGAACAATTTTACCTACAAGACCGTGAATGGCAACAACGTACGTGTCATGATGCCGGACAAAGAGTCCTATACAGCTCTGCGTCTCCAACTTGTGGCCCAAAACAAGAGGCATCGGACTTTCCAGCCGAAAGATGAACGTGCATACAAGGTTGTCATCAAAGGACTCCACCACTCCACCGATCGTGAGGAAATCATTGAAGACCTTCGCAGACAAGGGCACGCTGTTAGAGATCTGCACAATCCCATTGGCAGAAGAACTAAAGAACCGCTGGGAATATTCTTCGCCAACCTGGAGCCTTCCAGCAACAACAAAGACGTCTACCAAGTCAAGCGGATCTGCAGGTCGGTAGTAACCATTGAACCGCCGCAGAAGTTCAACGACGTGCCTCAATGCTTCAGGTGCCAAGGATTCGGTCATACACAGCGTTACTGCTTCCTGGAATACCGATGTGTAAAGTGTGGAGGCCCTCACGAATCGAGGGCATGTGAGAAGAGGGAGGACGACAAAGCGTGCTGCTTCCACTGCCAGGCGGACCATCCTGCGTCTTTCAAGGGATGCCCTGCATACAAAAGGGCCAAAGCACTCGCTGCTCCGAAAACAAGGCCCGTCGCTAATGCTAACAAGGCGCCGCCCGTGGCATCACCAAACGTCACCTCTGGCAGGAGCTACCGAGACGCCCTCAACGGAGTGCACGCAGCACCGCAGAATCCCACAACCCCAGTCCAAACCCAAACAGAAACCCCACACTCCGGTCAGATAGAAGCGATGTTCGCTCGCATGGAAGGAATGATGGAAAGGATGATGGAGCGCATGTTCACCCAGATGACACAGCTGGTGGCCACCATTCTCAACAGCAAGTCATGCAACTAAAGCTCCACCTAGTCGTCTGGAATGCGAACGGCCTGCAGAACAGCAAGGCCATAGTCGAGCACCATCTGAAGACCCACCAGATCGATATCCTACTCGTAGCCGAAACCCACTTCTCCCCCAGATCCCACTTTAATATCAGCGGATATGACCTCATCCATGCAGACCATCCTTCTGGCAGAGCACGCGGTGGAGCAGCCATCCTCATCAGGAGCGGTATTCAATACCTAGAGCTGCCCGCGTTTCAGCAAGACTGGGCACAATGTCCTGTCATCAGGATTGTCAGCCCGCAAGGAGATTTAGACATTGGAGCGGTCTACTTTCCCCCCAGATACCGCATAACAGCATCTCACCTCAGTGAGTTCTTCGAGCATTTTGGGCCCCGCTTCATAGCAGCTGGAGATTATAACGCCAAACATTCTTGGTGGGGATCGCGCGCCAACAACCCCAAAGGGAAAACTCTGTTTGGGTACCTGCAACGCCACCGACTGGACTGCCACTCCACTGGCGAGCCCACTCACTGGCCAACGAATCCCCTCAAGACTCCAGACCTACTGGACTTTGCTGTGTCGAAAGGCATAGGGCATGCGAAGATCAGCTGCACAACAAATGCTGATCTCCTGTCAGACCACTGTGCAATAAACGTGCTAATCAACACGCCAGTCCTCAGGAAAACCCCGCTCAGAAGGCTCACTGGAAAATATACCGACGCCGCCAAGTTCGCGTCCTGGATGCTCTCCACCGTCAATCCGAACCCCATCCTCAACACACCCAGGAACATTGATGAAGCTATCGGGAATCTCACCAGGCAGATGCAAAACGCTGCGGAATTCGCAAGCCCACCGCCACCAAAGACTGCGAGAACACCTAGCAGGGACCTCCACCTCTGGTCCCCGGAAATTGCGGCACTCGTGACTGAGAAGAGGCGTCTCAGGAGAGTTTGGTTCTTGACGCGCAATCCAAGAGACAAAACAGCGCTCAATCACGCCACAAAGGAGTTGAAGGACAAGATCTCCAGCCTACGCCAGGACTCCTTCCTCAGATTCCTCGAGGAACTCTCTCCCGGGGACCCAGACCACAATCTGTGGAACGTCACCCGCCACATTAAACGACCAGCCAAAAAGGTTTCCGCAGTGCGCAAAGCAGATGGATCCTGGTGCCTTTCGGATGCTGAAAGAGCAGAAGCTTTCGCCGAACACCTTTACAACGCCTTCTCTCCGTTCGACTGCTGCACTGCCGAAGAACATGCTGAAACAGCCCGGTTTCTCAATAGCCCAAGCTCTCCCGGTCCCCCGTTGGAACCAGTCGACCCTGAGGAAGTTGCGCAGGAGATTGCTCTACTGAAGAACAACAAATCTCCAGGCCTGGATCGTATAGATGCGGCGGCCCTAAAAATGCTCCCATCCCGCTGCACACAAATGCTGGCCAGCATTTACAACAGCTGCTTCCGGCTAGGGTACTTCCCGGAAGAGTGGAAAAGAGCAGAGGTTATTGTCCTCCTCAAGCCTGGTAAGCCTGAAGCCAATCTCGCCTCCTATCGTCCGATTAGTTTGCTGGCAATCCTCTCCAAAATACTCGAAAGAGTATTTTTGCGCAGAGTATTGCCAGTACTGGATGAGGCTGGTTTGATCCCCGATCACCAGTTTGGCTTCAGGCGCTCCCACGGAACACCAGAGCAATGCCACCGGCTAGTCGAACGGATCCTCGAGGCATTCGAGCAAAAGAAATACTGCTGCGCTGTAATGCTCGACGTGAAGCAGGCATTCGACAGAGTTTGGCATCCTGGACTCCTCCATAAACTCAAATCCTACCTCCCAAGCCCCCATTTTACCCTCCTCAAATCCTACACTGAGGGAAGAGCATTCCAAGTCAGATGCGGAAGTGCAATAAGCCTACCCAGACTGATCAGAGCTGGAGTTCCGCAAGGCAGTGTGCTCGGACCAATACTGTACACCCTTTACACCGCAGACCTTCCCATAATCCCCTCCAGGAACCTAACTATAGCGACTTATGCAGATGACACGGCTTTCCTCGCCTCCTCATCCGACCCACGAGAAGCCTCCGAAACAATCCAAAGGCAAATGGACGCGCTACATCCCTGGCTCAGCAGGTGGAACATCGTAGTGAACGCGGAAAAATCTACCCAAACAACATTTGCACTAAGGAGAGGAGACTGCCCACCGGTCACGCTAAACGGAGTCATCATTCCCAACGCACCCGCACCCAAGTACCTAGGACTTACCCTGGACCGCAGGCTCACTTGGCGTCCCCACATCGTCAGCAAACGCATACAGGCCGATGCGCGTCTGAGGCAGATGCATTGGCTTATTGGGAGAGGGTCCAAGCTAAGGCAGAACCACAAAATCCTGGTGTACAAGGCAATTCTCAAGCCCATCTGGACCTACGGGATACAGCTATGGGGCACGGCAAGCCACACGAATCGCCTGCGTATACAGCGGTTCCAGAATAGGTGCTTGAGAATTGCCTGTAATGCGCATCCCTACCACGAGAATGTCGCCATACATAGGGAACTTGGAATCCCACAAGTCGCTGATGAAATCTCCAGGCTCAGCGAGAGATACCTGAAAAGGCTCGAAAGCCACCCTAACCACCTCGCCACCAACCTGTTAGACAATAGCCAAACAAGCAGACGTCTCATGAGGAGACACCCTCTCGATCTTCCACAACAATAGACAACACATATAAAACCCGCCACAAATACATGTACAATAGTATCCCTTAAGCTAATGTTCCCCCGCAAAACCATTTAATTATTGTCCACTAGGACAGATTTTAAATAAATAAACGCACGCTAAAGAAAAAAAAAAAAAAAAACTAAATTGATGACGAGGTGTTTGGCAACTTGATACAATTCTTTAAAGTCTATATATCAAAAATTATATGATAGGGACAATATCATATGCGTCACTAAATTGATGACGAGGTGTTTGGCAACTTGACACAATTCATTAAAGTCTGTATATTAATTATATGATAGGGACAATATCATATGCGTCACTAAATTGATGACGAGGTGTTTGGCAACTTGATACAATTCTTTAAAGTCTTTATATCAAAAATTATATGATAAGGACAATATCATATGCGTCACTAAATTGATGACGAGGTGTTTGGCAACTTGACACAATCCATTAAAGTCTTTATATTAATTATATGATAGGGACAATATCATATGCGTCACTAAATTGATGACGAGGTGTTTGGCAACTTGATACAATTCTTTAAAGTCTTTATATCAAAAATTATATGATAAGGACAATATCATATGCGTCACTAAATTGATGACGAGGTGTTTGGCAACTTGACACAATTCATTAAAGTCTTTATATTAATTATATGATAGGGACAATATCATATGCGTCACTAAATTGATGACGAGGTGTTTGGCAACTTGACACAATCCATTAAAGTCTTTATATTAATTATATGATAGGGACAATATCATATGCGTCACTAAATTGATGACGAGGTGTTTGGCAACTTGATTCAATTCTTTAAAGTCTTTATATCAAAAATTATATGATAAGGACAATATCATATGCGTCACTAAATTGATGACGAGGTGTTTGGCAACTTGACACAATTCATTAAAGTCTGTATATTAATTATATGATAGGGACAATATCATATGCGTCACTAAATTGATGACGAGGTGTTTGGCAACTTGATACAATTCTTTAAAGTCTTTATATCAAAAATTATATGATAGGGACAATATCATATGCGTCACTAAATTGATGACGAGGTGTTTGGCAACTTGACACAATTCATTAAAGTCTTTATATTAATTATATGATAGGGACAATATCATATGCGTCACTAAATTGATGACGAGGTGTTTGGCAACTTGACACAATCCATTAAAGTCTTTATATTAATTATATGATAGGGACAATATCATATGCGTCACTAAATTGATGACGAGGTGTTTGGCTACAGGAAAAAATCATTTATTTATCGAATCATCAAGCAAAGGATAAGCTTCAGTGGATCGCAGTATGGCAGCTGCTCAACCACTTACAACACCTTGCCTGTTACAAAAGTCGTTTACAATTGATTCTAGGCTTTGTCATTGTATTAAATAATGCTTTTATATGTAACTAGCGCGGCATCAGGTGATCGAAGATCCTCCTAATTTACTATGTTACAAATTACATTGGCATCACATCCATTGTCGTTTATAAAATAAATTATAAACTTTAAATGGTTTAGAAGCCATACAATGCAAATTGCCCCTTATTTATCATTGCAGTCCAGCACGGATACGACCTTAGAGGCGTTCAGGCATAATCCAACGGACGTAGCGTCATACCACTGTTCGCTCGAACAAGTATTGTGCCATTGGTCCGTACCTGCGGTTCCTCTCGTACTACGCAGGAATGCTGTCGCAACAACGTTTTGTCATTAGTAGGGTAAAACTAACCTGTCTCACGACGGTCTAAACCCAGCTCACGTTCCCTTGCATGGGTGAACAATCCAACGCTTGGTGAATTTTGCTTCACAATGATAGGAAGAGCCGACATCGAAGGATCAAAAAGCGACGTCGCTATGAACGCTTGGCCGCCACAAGCCAGTTATCCCTATGGTAACTTTTCTGACACCTCTTGTTAAAAACTCTTTAAACCAAAAGGATCGATAGGCCGAGCTTTTGCTGTCCCTGTGTGTACTGAACACCGAGATCAAGTCAGCATTTGCCCTTTTGCTCTATGTGTGGTTTCTGTCCGCACTGAGCTGGCCTTGGGACACCTCCGTTATTATTTGAGAGATGTACCGCCCCAGTCAAACTCCCTACCTGGCAATGTCCTTGAATTGGATCATACCTGAGTAATTGGAGTTATACCAAATTTTCAAATCAAAAATACATAAATGCATCGTTTTATTAAAGAATTTGTTTGCGATTATATAACAAACTCGTGATACTTTGATCAAGAAGCTTGCATCAAAACCCAATACCATAAGATATAATAAATATATCCGTATAATGGCTAGGAAATGATACACGTTCCATTTAATCAAGTAAGTAAGGAAACAATAAGAGTAGTGGTATTTCATTGACGATACCAAACCGAGGTCTAATATCTCCCACTTATTCTACACCTCTTATGTCTCCTTACACTGCCAGATTAGAGTCAAGCTCAAAAGGGTCTTCTTTCCCCGCTAATTATTCCAAGCCCGTTCCCTTGGCTGTGGTTTCGCTAGATAGTAGATAGGGACAGTGACTTTCGGACCTCTCCGAACTTGTTTTACGTGGCGTGTTCCACACTGAAGGGATTACAACCACGACACCCTGAACACCCACAAGTGGTGCATGTATCAACATGGTGCATGAGTCTGGATACGCCAGACAAACGTCCCGGACTGGAAGCTATAGCTATGTACATAGCGACCACCCCGGTAGCAATTCGAGTACTTGCTTGCCGGGCAAGCACTCCCCCTTGCTGAGGAGCGAGATCTACCTAAAATCTCTACTGATCTCTGGGTCACAGCACCCGAGTTTTGCGCAACTAGCACCGTAACTCAAACGTCGAACACGAAGGCTCTACCCGCGATATGGGTATCAACCACAGCCACCACGATACTCCCACCAGGGGGCCTACCTCAATGTGCTGTCTTGGAGCAGCACAACCCGTGGTACCGAAAGAGAGGCTCGGTGGGCCTCCTCCTTTTGCTCCGACAAGCATGGTTAGAGGAACCAGTCGCTATATTAGTCGCCTCTTACGACAAGCAATAGCGGGCTGTGGAAGTATTCTCGCCCGCTAACCACACGGCGAAGTTTTGGGCTAAATACCCCTCCTCCTACGGAACACCTCGTCCGCAAACGCTGCCAGCCGTTGAATCCTCTGCTGATCTTCCAGGATTCTATTGAAGGTCCAGTTTTCGCCAAGGCGCTGCACTCCAAGTCCATCGAGGTTTCGCAAATCTGCATATAGAGGACAAGCGCACAATATGTGCATCCAGTCCTCATATGGATCACCACAAGCGCAAGCAGTGGTATCGCTGAGGGCTCTCCCTTGCAAAAATGCGTTAAACGACCCGTGACCTGTCAGCAGGAAAGACGTCCTCATCGAGAATCCAAAGCTTGGATCTCGATAGGCGAGAGTGACGTATGGGATGAACTTGTGCGTCACCCGTCCTGGTTCGCTGTCGTCATCCCATCTGTTTTGCCAATTCTGCAGCAAGCACTCCTCTAGGCGAGTCTTCCTCTGCTTCCAGCTTAGACACGTAGTGTCCTCGCCGTATAGCCAGTCGTTCTCCTCCAGCGGGTATCCACGCTTCAGCTTGTACTTGACCGCTAAAAACTTAGCAGCCAAGTCAAGCGGGGGAGCTCCGCCAAGTACCTGCAGTGCCACTGTGGACACTGTTCGGCATACCGAAAGGCATCCAAGCAGGATTAGCCTCTGGCAGGAGGCTAGTCGTCTCCGGGCGGCTACCTGTTCGGCGGTGTCATACCATACCGGGGCACCAAACAGCACACAAGGTGCCATGAGTCCGTCATATATGGTCCGCCTGGCTCGAGGACTGAAGCCCCAGTCGGCTCGAAGCACACGCGCCAATGCTCCAACGACTCCGGTCATCCGCTGGCGAAGCGAAGCTATGTGCGTGAGGAATTTCATTCCTTCACTGACCGTGATGCCAAGGTACCGACAGCTACGCACATACGGAAGGTTCGCTCCAGCAAACCTCACCGTAGGCGCACGTCTCAAGGCACCTTTCAGCAGCATTATTACCGTCTTGCTGGTCGAGACGGTAACGCCAACTTCCGCTCCCCACGCTTCTACGATGGACATCAGCTCTGCACCTTTTTCCTCTAGCTCAGCTCGGGAATTTCCCTCGACGAGAAGCAGCAAGTCATCCGCGTATGCACTCAGCTGGCAATACGGCTGGAGACGCTGAAGCAGTACATCCATCAGTATGTCCCAGATAAATGGGCCACTGATTGACCCCTGCGGGCAGCCTCTAGTTACCGGTACATCCACAGTACCGGAACTGCTTCGGATCACTGCTCTTCGGCCGGAGAAAAAGCTCTGCCACAAGCCCATCTCCCGGCATCCCAAGTCGGCTAGTCGGCGGAGTGCAGCACTCCATTCGACGTTGTCGAATGCTCCTTTGAAGTCCACGAATGTGCCGAGCACGTATTGCGCCGGGCTGGCACAAACACTGCTCTTCACGTGCCTCCAAGCATCCTCCACACATCGTCCTTGGCGAAATCCAAATTGCCATCTGCAGCCTTCCGGAAGAACTTCTCTCACACGATTCACCATGATGGCCTCGAGCACCTTACCAAAGACTGGTAGCAAGCATATTCCTCTATATGAGGAGGGCTCACATTTGTCCTTATCTGGCCCTTTGAGCAGCGAGACAACTCGTGGGCACTTCCACTCAGCGGGAAAGTATCCTAATCGGATGCATCGGGAAAACAACGATGCAAGGTGCTCGGGTATGGCGCGCCAGACTGCCTTGCAGATAGTGCCATTAATGCCGTCCAAGCCGGGAGAGCGCCTGCTCTTCAACCGGGCAACACATGCATCAACCTCGAATACTTCGAGGGCCGGTGGGACTTCCTCCGCGATGGCAGTCGGTGCTTCGGACTCCGCAACTGGGAAGAAATTGCGGAGGAGCACTCGTGCACAGTCACCCCAATCGGTGATCATCTCGCCATTCACGCGGAGGCACCCAATCTCCGTGCACTTCCTGCGGCCTCGGCAAATCTTATAGACGCGCCCCCATGGGTCGTCGGCATGATCTCCCACGAAGCGTTTCCACTCATCCATTTTCGCCCTCCAAATGAGCTTCTTGTAGTTGGCTGAGGCCCGCCTCAGGTCGACCAATACACGCTCTATTGCGGCATCATCATCATGACGCCTTCCATTTTGAAGTAGGCGACGAAGTCTCCGGACTTCGCGCCTTGCATCACAGAGGTCGGCAGTCCACCAACGTGCTCTCCTGCTGGGCAATCGGATGGACTTTCTTCCCAGCGCAATATCACATACATTATGTACTATACTGCGCAGGGTCGAAACTTGCTGGTCCAACGGCGACTCTGAGAAGTTTTCCGGAAGTTCGGCTGCTCTACTCACCATTTCCTCCTTGAACAATCGCCAACGTGCATTGGAGAAGTTCCAGGACGGCACAGGAGCTATGCTCTCAACTGCGCGCGCGGTAGTTGGTTCGGCCACAACAGTAATGATGTTGTGGTCACTCAATTCCCACTCGTCCACTCTCCACTCATATGTGGCCCACATAGATGCTGCCTCATTGACGATTGTCACGTCGATATCGCTTGTAGCTCTGTAATTATCGAACGTGTACACCTCTGTTGACTGGTTTAGGGCGGCGACTCTTGCCTCCAGCATCCACTCTGACAGCAGCTCACCCCGTCTGTAGTTAGCTTGCCCCTCGGCATGACGAGAGAGTTTGCTAAGCCACATGGGGGACACTGCATTCGCGTCGAGGCCCAGGATTGCGGGGGTTCTGCTGGCCTGCAGCAGGACCGCATCCATGTACCGGATGTACGGTTCCAGAGGTGCATCATACTGGCAGTATGCGGCGCAAAGGAAGATTGAGCCAAAACTCCCTTTCACGACCAGACATACGCCATAATCTGTGGTGAGGGTCTCCACTGGCATACAGATGGCTTCCTGGTGATCCACTAGGATGGCTGCCTTCCCTCGCCGATCGATGAAAATTCTCATTCCTTCAGGCAGCACATCCATTCCGTCCCCGTCGAGATACGGCTCCTGCACCAGCGCGAACATAGACTCCGATCTCCTGAGTCGGACTCCGAGCTCGATGGTCGCAGCTCGGCCTCGGCCACAGTTCGCTTGGATGAAGCTAAACATTAGTGTCTAGCTTGCACCCTCGCCAGCAACGCCCCGTATATCGGGCAAACGCTCGAGAGCATGTAATGCCCCGAGGGTTGCCCTCTGTGGCGGCAGTTCCGGCAGTCCACCGGGTTTTGGCACTTTGCCGCAGTGTGGCCTTGTTGCCCGCACTGGCGACAGACACTATCCTTCTGCCGGCATTCGCTGACCTTGTGGTCGAAACCCACACATCTGTGGCAGGCGTATGTGCGGACCTGTGACCGGCATCGGAATGAGAACCACTTGATGTAGACACGACCTACATCAAGCTTCGCCATCGCCCGGTCGTCAACCTCCAGCGTCACATTTACTGTGGCGCCGTCAGCTACCGACCACGCCTTGGTCACCAGGTGCACTGACTTCTTAAACTGGGCCAGATTCATTTCGCTGTCGAAGTTGTTTTCGTGGAGCTCCTTCATAAACTCCTCAGGGCCGATAGCTGTGTCGACGTCATATACGACGACCTTCGGCTTCTCGGCCGCATTCCGTGCCACATTTAGGCCAACCTCGGCGAATCTTTTTGAAGCGACCACCTTCTGCAGCTCTCCCACCGAAGGAGTGCGAATGATCGCACCACCACCTCGACGGAGCTCACGGACCTCGTGTACTCTGACTCCGAGAGAGGGTGCAACCATCGTTCGCACCTTTTCCGCTATGTCTTTCCCCGATAGCGCAGGGTCGTCGCACTTCACCACCGCTGACCACGTCTCGCGGACCTTGGTAGTCCGCGGGGCAGCGATGGGTGCAACCTGCTGCATCTGGGGAGCATTGGCGGCCGTATTTTTCAACAGATTCAACGACGGCGGCGGCGGTGGCGGCATAGCAAGCCGCGTCTCCAGCTCTCCGCACCGGAGCATTAGCGCCAACACCAGCTCATCGTAGCGGCTGATAGCATATGAGAGCTCTTCCGTGTCCACTTCTCCTAGTCTGCGGAAGCTGCTTCTCACCATGCGCTGTGTGGCCGACAGCTCTGCCATCATGGCTGCTTGCCCAGCACGGGCGGCAGCGGTGGCGGCAGTGGCAGTGGTGGCAACAATTTTAGCAGCAGTGAAAACGGCGGAGGCAGCAGTGTGGTCGGCAGCAGGGGCAGCAGTAGGATCAGCAGCGGTGGCAGCAGCGTGGGGGGGGGCAGCATCAATGGCAGCGTTCTCCGTAGCCGCCCGGGCGTCCTCCAGCGACGAAAACGGCTCCTCCAGTACCCCAACGGGTTCTGGCACTCCATTCGATGCCAGGGCAACCAATTTCGCCTGCGTTGGCGCCGAGCTCTTAGATGCCAGATGGCTTCTGCGCCTGCCTCGTCTGGACTTCATCGAGGCACTACTTCCGCTCAAGGCACTCGCGCTGCTGTCGCTCTCCATCGGCATAAATACGATGGTGGCTCCACCTACCGTCGACGCCAGCAACCGTATGCTCGTTTACTCGCTGACAAAAGGTAGTTGCTCTGGAACTCGAGCTCCACCTATCGGTAGAGTCTGGTAGCACTAAAACTCTCCCTAGACACAAACCTTAGCAGTGACTCCCACCAATAAGCTTTGTGACAGCTGATCAAAAAGCTTACTCGAAAAACTTACTCGTAAGTTCGCCTTCAGCACGTGCTAAGTGGAAAATTCCCAACAATTAATTGTTAATTACTTCCAAACCGCTTGTTTATAACACACGAAAATTAGCACACGACTTTCGCGGAGCACTAATTCACCGATTTTATTACTTTCCAAACACGGAAAACCAAGTTCTTCGCAATCTGTACACGAGCGCAACGAAAACACGTCCGTCGTTAATCCATTCATGCGCGTCACTAATTAGATGACGAGGCATTTGGCTACCTTAAGAGAGTCATAGTTACTCCCGCCGTTGACCCGCGCTTACTTGAATTTCTTCACTTTGACATTCAGAGCACTGGGCAGAAATCACATTGTGTCAACACCCGCTAGGGCCATCACAATGCTTTGTTTTAATTAGACAGTCGGATTCCCCAAGTCCGTGCCAGTTCTGAATTGATTGTTAATTGATAATCGTTATAATTGATAAGAACTAATTGGTTTAACCCAAATAGTATTCTTAAAAATTTTAGCAAGAAAGTTCCACAATTGGCTACGTAACTAAACTATCCGGGGAACAAGTAACTAACATAAATGCTAGAAACTCTATTTACCCAGAACGAGCACATAAACCATGTTATTGTTTCCCAATCAAGCCCGACTATCTCAATCTTCAGAGCCAATCCTTATCCCGAAGTTACGGATCTAATTTGCCGACTTCCCTTACCTACATTATTCTATCGACTAGAGACTCTTCACCTTGGAGACCAGCTGCGGATATTGGTACGGCCTGTTGAGAAGTTTGCGTGTCCCCACCATAAATTTTCAAGGTCCGAGGAGAAAATATCGACACAACAGTATATGTCATGCTCTTCTAGCCCATCTACCATATCTCTCTGCGAAAGACTTCCATGGTAGTACGGCTATAAAACAGAAAAGAAAACTCTTCCGATATCTCTCGACGGCTTCTTTATGGTCGTTCCTGTTGCCAGGATGAGCACGAGGCCCATATTTAATAACAAACGGATACTCAACAGGTTACGGAATTGGAACCGTATTCCCTTTCGTTCAAAATTATTCAAGTGTATTATATTCGCTTTGTTTATATAGTTAGGCATTTTTGTTTTACTTGAAAATTTTCGGCTTTCGCCTTGAACTTAGGACCGACTAACTCGTGATCAACCACTGTTCACACGAAACCCTTCTCCACTTCAGTCCTCCAAGGTCTCATTCGATTATTTGCTACTACCACCAAGATCTGTACCAATGGCAGCTCCATGCAGGCTTACGCCAAACACTTCTACGCATACCATTGTACCTTCCTACTCACTAAAGTTTCAAAATTTATATCACAAGTAATATAAATCATCTACTTTAGCGGTAATGTATAGGTATACAACTTAAGCGCCATCCATTTTAAGGGCTAGTTGCTTCGGCAGGTGAGTTGTTACACACTCCTTAGCGGATTTCGACTTCCATGATCACCGTCCTGCTGTTTTAAGCAACCAACGCCTTTCATGGTATCTGCATGAGTTGTTAATTTGGGCACCGTAACATTACGTTTGGTTCATCCCACAGCGCCAGTTCTGCTTACCAAAAGTGGCCCACTGGGCACATTATATCATAACCTTGAACTTCATATCAAGAAAGTTAAGGTTCTTACCCATTTAAAGTTTGAGAATAGGTTAAGATCGTTTCGACCCTAAGGCCTCTAATCATTCGCTTTACCAGATAAGATTATTTTATATAATATTAAAATGCACCAGCTATCCTGAGGGAAACTTCGGAAGGAACCAGCTACTAGATGGTTCGATTGGTCTTTCGCCCCTATACTCAATTCTGACAATCGATTTGCACGTCAGAACTGTTTCGGTCTTCCATCAGGGTTTCCCCTGACTTCAACCTGATCAAGTATAGTTCACCATCTTTCGGGTCA
Organism: Drosophila sechellia; assembly: GCF_004382195.2. Taxonomy (NCBI): domain Eukaryota; kingdom Metazoa; phylum Arthropoda; class Insecta; order Diptera; family Drosophilidae; genus Drosophila; species Drosophila sechellia. The sequence goes on from NW_022611152.1 coordinate 32,702, forward strand.
CAGCATATATGCTCAAGGTACGTTCCAGTTAGAGGCATAAATAATATAAATATACATTATACATAACTATATAGAACGCCCCGGGATTGTGTTAATTAGCTATAAATAGCTAAAAAACTAATCCCATTATTAGTCAAGTTAATTACGCTATTAGGTTTACATCCCAATAACTTGCACATATGTTAGACTCCTTGGTCCGTGTTTCAAGACGGGTCCCGAAGGTATCCTGAATCTTTCGCATTGTTAATCATACAAGAGCATATAATAAACACAAAAATCAATGATAATTATGCCATTATATAATTCCGAAAAATTAACGCTCTGTAATAATATAAATCTATCAGCACTTTATCAAATTAATAACATTTATTCTGTGTTAAAATGCAAGCAATTTAATTGGAATAAACTATAAGTTATATTTTATGATAAATTTGGGATATGCTAATAGATTACAATGTCCTTATATGGAAAAAATGCACATTATTCTTAATAATATTATTTAAATATTACAATTTTAATGATGAATTTTCCATAACGGATATTCAGGTTCATCGGGCTTAACCTCTAAGCAGTTTCACGTACTGTTTAACTCTCTATTCAGAGTTCTTTTCAACTTTCCCTCACGGTACTTGTTTACTATCGGTCTCATGGTTATATTTAGTTTTAGATGGAGTTTACCACCCACTTAGTGCTGCACTATCAAGCAACACGACTCTTTGGAAACATCATCTAGCAATCATTAACGTTATACGGGCCTGGCACCCTCTATGGGTAAATGGCCTCATTTAAGAAGGACTTAAATCATTAATTTCTCATACTAGAATATTGACGCTCCATACACTGCATCTCACATTTGCCATATAGACAAAGTGACTTAGTGCTGAACTGTTTTCTTTTCGCTCGCCGCTACTAAGAAAATCCTTGTTAGTTTCTTTTCCTCCCCTAATTAATATGCTTAAATTCAGGGGGTAGTCCCATATGAGTTGAGGTTGTATATATAACTATATTTTGCCATAAATTCTTTATATATAAATGATAAAACAATCAATTAAATTCGTTATAAATAGTTCCAATAGTTCTTGTAAGCAAAGTCATTTTTATCCATTTAACGAACCAACGAAGAATAATAACAAAACCAAGATTTTTCTTTTTCCGAATCATTAATAAGAGACAATTCTAGATGAAAAATATTTCAATTTTTTATGCTAGACATTTCTCAGTATTATTTGATTGAAAAAGAAAATATTTCTCTTCGTTTTTCACATTCAAATGTGAGATAATGTTTTTCATTTCTTTTTTAATATTATGAATAAAATCATTATTTAATCCAATAATATACCATATGCTTATAAAAAATTTATAAACAACTTAATTAGCATAGTCTTACAACCCTCAACCATATGTAGTCCAAGCAGCACTATAAAATTAATTAAAGTACATAACAGCATGGACTGCGATATGCGTTCAAAATGTCGATGTTCATGTGTCCTGCAGTTCACACGATGACGCACAGTTTGCTGCGTTCTTCATCGACCCATGAGCCGAGTGATCCACCGCTTAGAGTTTTATAATTCAATTTTATATAATGTCAATATTGTTTTTATTGAAAGAAATTAAAAATACACCATTTTACTGGCATATATCAATTCCTTCAATAAATTTATTTTTATACCTAAAATAAATGTTGCGAAATGTCTTAGTTTCATATAAGCATTATGTATCATAATAATCTGGTTATGGTTTGCTATTTTGGGTGACACATACTGCAAAATTTATATAAAACATTAACCTGATGGATGACAGGTACAAACATTGTATATTTTAGGTTGTTGCATTAGCCAACGTATGCTCATAACATAGATGAACAATACATATTCGCAACGCGTGTATATTATGGTCCATATACACACACACTTATTTTGATTACCACACATTCAAAATTATTTTTATTTTAATTCGACTTCTACTTTCGAATTTAGTTTAGTTTCTTCGATTTCCATTTTCGAGAATTTGTTTTTATAGGAAACGCCGTTGTTGTAGTAAGTACTGCCACAAATACGCACAGCAACATTAATAATGTTAAAGTCTTTTTATGAGGTTGCCAAGCCCCACATATAAAATAAAAGCCATCTTCATTTTATTTTGACTTTAACTTTTGATTCCGTGGAATCATTTTGTAATATTTTTATTTTGGTAAATTGTATTTATTTGTATTATAACAAATATTTATTAACGATAAGGATATTATACAATAATGATCCTTCCGCAGGTTCACCTACGGAAACCTTGTTACGACTTTTACTTCCTCTAAATAATCAAGTTCGGTCAACTTTTGCGAAACAACCGTAACACGCAAGGCGTCACAGTGATCACGTCCGGAGACCTCACTAAATAATTCAATCGGTAGTAGCGACGGGCGGTGTGTACAAAGGGCAGGGACGTAATCAATGCGAGTTAATGACTCACACTTACTGGGAATTCCAAGTTCATGTGAACAGTTTCAGTTCACAATCCCAAGCATGAAAGTGGTTCAGCGGTTTACCCGGACCTCTCGGTCTAGGAAATACACGTTGATACTTTCATTGTAGCGCGCGTGCAGCCCAGGACATCTAAGGGCATCACAGACCTGTTATTGCTCAATCTCATTATTGCTAGACGCAATTTGTCCATTTAAGAAGCTAGTGTCCTTATAATGGGACAAACCAACAGGTACGGCTCCACTTACATAAACACATTCAAACACAATAAACATTTTACTGCCACCATGAATGAAGGCTACATAAGCTTCAGCACCATAATCCTGAAGATATCTATTTAATATATTTGAGTCTCGTTCGTTATCGGAATTAACCAGACAAATCACTCCACGAACTAAGAACGGCCATGCACCACCACCCATAGATTCGAGAAAGAGCTATCAATCTGTCTTACACACTTATGTTCGGACCTGGTAAGTTTTCCCGTGTTGAGTCAAATTAAGCCGCAGGCTCCACTCCTGGTGGTGCCCTTCCGTCAATTCCTTTAAGTTTCAGCTTTGCAACCATACTTCCCCCGGAGCCCAAAAGCTTTGGTTTCCCGGGAAGCGACTGAGAGAGCCATAAAAGTAGCTACACCCAATTGCTAGCTGGCATCGTTTATGGTTAGAACTAGGGCGGTATCTGATCGCCTTCGAACCTCTAACTTTCGTTCTTGATTAATGAAAACATCTTTGGCAAATGCTTTCGCTTAAGTTAGTCTTACGACGGTCCAAGAATTTCACCTCTCGCGTCGTAATACTAATGCCCCCAAACTGCTTCTATTAATCATTACCTCTTGATCTGAAAACCAATGAAAGCAGAACAGAGGTCTTATTTCATTATCCCATGCACAGAATATTCAGGCATTTGAAGCCTGCTTTAAGCACTCTAATTTGTTCAAAGTAATAGTACCGGCCCACAATAACACTCGTTTAAGAGCACTAGTGCAGGTTTTTAAATAGGAGGAACATATGAAAAAATACAAGTATTTAATCACATATAAGAACTCCACCGGTAATACGCTTACATACATAAAGGTATAGTACTAACCACAATTGTAAGTTGTACTACCCGTATGAAGCACAAGTTCAACTACGAACGTTTTAACCGCAACAACTTTAATATACGCTATTGGAGCTGGAATTACCGCGGCTGCTGGCACCAGACTTGCCCTCCAATTGGTCCTTGTTAAAGGATTTAAAGTGTACTCATTCCAATTACAGGGCCTCGGATATGAGTCCTGTATTGTTATTTTTCGTCACTACCTCCCCGAGCTGGGAGTGGGTAATTTACGCGCCTGCTGCCTTCCTTAGATGTGGTAGCCGTTTCTCAGGCTCCCTCTCCGGAATCGAACCCTGATTCCCCGTTACCCGTTGCAACCATGGTAGTCCTAGATACTACCATCAAAAGTTGATAGGGCAGACATTTGAAAGATCTGTCGTCGGTACAAGACCATACGATCTGCATGTTATCTAGAGTTCAACCAATATAACGATCTTGCGATCGCTTGGTTTTAGCCTAATAAAAGCACATGTCCCATAAGGTTCATGTTTTAATTGCATGTATTAGCTCTAGAATTACCACAGTTATCCAAGTAACTGTTAACGATCTAAGGAACCATAACTGATATAATGAGCCTTTTGCGGTTTCACTTTTAATTCGTGTGTACTTAGACATGCATGGCTTAATCTTTGAGACAAGCATATAACTACTGGCAGGATCAACCAGAATAATGTTTTTCCTTCATATTCCATTCATATTTTTTGAATCGAAATAAGCAATATAATAGATATATAGATTTTTCACTTTATATAATTCCATGATTTTTATTATATTGAATAAAATTCAATATTTCGCCTTTGGGTAAAATTTTAAATATATAAATATAAGTAAAAAATCTATTCGATTACGGCCATTTTTATATAGCATTCGTAATCCATATTTTCATTTTTAATTTATACTTGTTTTACCAATATAACAAGAATTTCATATAATTATTGTAATATATATGTTTCTATAATTTTATCTTTTTATATATACATATTTCATTATAAAATATCATTTTATTTCCAACATACATAATTATTGTATCCACACATGTACAATTTTTGTTTAACCAATATAAATATTAAGTTAAATCATTTGCATTTTGAAGATAAATTTAAAATTTATCTCTTTTCATATATCTCTCTGGTAATATATAACATAAAACCAAGCGCATATGATAATATTTCCACATTTAATATATAATTTTATATTTCTTTCATAAGAATCCATATTTGTATTATACCGTAACGATATAATAATCCAACTATACGGCAGGTAATAAATTAATATTTGCCTGCCTCCAAAAATTAACGATAATATATGGAAACGATTTGTTATTCTATATATAATAGAAACTTGACTTTTGTTTCAACGATATTATCTAAAAAGCGTATATTCCTATTATCCGCGGAGCCAAGTCCCGTGTTCTATAGAACTGAGAAACAAATTTGTACGGATAATAATATACTTTATTTTATGTAACCAATATAAACATAATCCGAAATAAATATTTCGAATAATGCGGGAGGTCGGCAACCACTGCCTACCTATAGTAGTTTTTGAACCCGCTGTCCTCAAAGCGGGTATTTTCAATTCCGTTTGCCATCCAACATACGGTCTATTCTCTTATATATTAAGAGATTATAGGAACATTTCATTTTTTTTCCATTATTCATATATAATATGATTATTTTTTTTTTTATACATATAATAAATATTAATTTTTATATGTTTATTATTTAATTTACTCATATAATTGCCAAATTCATATGAATACATAAGTTTTGAACAATATGAGAGGTCGGCAACCACTGCCTACCTATAGTAGTTTTTGAACCCTCTGTCGTAATTCCGGTCGTTTACACTACTATACCCTCTCACTATAATGGCTTTTCTCTATAATACTAAGAGAATATGGGAATATCTCAGCATTTTTTCCCATATACATATAATAATTAACCATTTTCATATGTATATTATTTAATTTAATCATATAATTGCCAAAATCATATGAATACATAAGTTTTGAACAATATGAGAGGTCGGCAACCACTGCCTACCTATAGTAGTTTTTGAACCCTCTGTCGTAATTCCGGTCGTTTACACTACTATACCCTCTCACTATAATGGATTTTCTCTATAATACTAAGAGAATGTGGGAATATTTCAGCATTTTTTCCCTTATACATATAATAATTAATCATTTTCATATGTATATTATTTAATTTACTCATACAATTGCCAAAATCATATGAATACATAAGTTTTGAACAATATGAGAGGTCGGCAACCACTGCCTACCTATAGTAGTTTTTGAACCCTCTGTCGTAATTCCGGTCGTTTACACTACTATACCCTCTCACTTAAATGGCTTTTCTCTATAATACTAAGAGAATATGGGAATATCTCAGCATTTTTTCCCATATACATATAATAATTAACCATTTTCATATGTATATTATTTAATTTAATCATATAATTGCCAAAATCATATGAATACATAAGTTTTGAACAATATGAGAGGTCGGCAACCACTGCCTACCTATAGTAGTTTTTGAACCCTCTGTCGTAATTCCGGTCGTTTACACTACTATACCCTCTCACTATAATGGATTTTCTCTATAATACTAAGAGAATGTGGGAATATTTCAGCATTTTTTCCCTTATACATATAATAATTAATCATTTTCATATGTCAGTCGCGATCGAACACTCGACGAGTGCAGACGTGCCTGCGGATCGACAGCAAATTGTTAGCAAATTGTTAGCAAATTGTTCACAGTTGTAAGTCCCGTTACTTGTGCCCAGCCACTTCGCGTCGCGTGATCTTGTCGCGCGTTTTGATTGGCCCAGCCAACGTACCTAACGGTAGTTCGCACTAACACCATCGCACACCCGAGTGTGCGTGTTATCAGCGCAAAAAACCCAGTGCTCGAAGCAGCGGTATAATTGCAAAGCAGCAGCCACGTGCTGCCTGGCTCACCGGCTTACGGTGCCCAGCTTCCCCCCCCCCCCCCCTCCTCACTCCTTATCAACTTTGGAGAAGATGGACTGGCAGGCCCCCCCGCGCACCCACAAGCTTGGAACAACACCACGCAAAAAGGCTCTGAGAACACGCAAGAGCAGCTCCAGCAGCGAGGGAAGCACCTCGCATACAGAGCCGGGCGAGATAAAGCGAAAACCGGCAAAGAAAGCACAGGGAGAGGAGCTGGAAGATAAGCCAAGCACTAGCGCAGCTCTGCGCAAGAAGCTCGCCAACAACGCCTTCGCTTTACTCTCGACCGAAGAAGACGAGTACGACCAAGAGAGCTCTGATGACGAACCCGGACCTAAAGACGATTCCAAGCCCAAGACCCCCGAGAAACCAAAGCCCACCCCGAAGACCATCAAGCCACCTCCGATTTTTATCCCCGATGTGACCAACATCTCGGCACTCGTCAAGATGATCACGACTCTTGTAGGCCCGAAGAACAATTTTACCTACAAGACCGTGAATGGCAACAACGTACGTGTCATGATGCCGGACAAAGAGTCCTATACAGCTCTGCGTCTCCAACTTGTGGCCCAAAACAAGAGGCATCGGACTTTCCAGCCGAAAGATGAACGTGCATACAAGGTTGTCATCAAAGGACTCCACCACTCCACCGATCGTGAGGAAATCATTGAAGACCTTCGCAGACAAGGGCACGCTGTTAGAGATCTGCACAATCCCATTGGCAGAAGAACTAAAGAACCGCTGGGAATATTCTTCGCCAACCTGGAGCCTTCCAGCAACAACAAAGACGTCTACCAAGTCAAGCGGATCTGCAGGTCGGTAGTAACCATTGAACCGCCGCAGAAGTTCAACGACGTGCCTCAATGCTTCAGGTGCCAAGGATTCGGTCATACACAGCGTTACTGCTTCCTGGAATACCGATGTGTAAAGTGTGGAGGCCCTCACGAATCGAGGGCATGTGAGAAGAGGGAGGACGACAAAGCGTGCTGCTTCCACTGCCAGGCGGACCATCCTGCGTCTTTCAAGGGATGCCCTGCATACAAAAGGGCCAAAGCACTCGCTGCTCCGAAAACAAGGCCCGTCGCTAATGCTAACAAGGCGCCGCCCGTGGCATCACCAAACGTCACCTCTGGCAGGAGCTACCGAGACGCCCTCAACGGAGTGCACGCAGCACCGCAGAATCCCACAACCCCAGTCCAAACCCAAACAGAAACCCCACACTCCGGTCAGATAGAAGCGATGTTCGCTCGCATGGAAGGAATGATGGAAAGGATGATGGAGCGCATGTTCACCCAGATGACACAGCTGGTGGCCACCATTCTCAACAGCAAGTCATGCAACTAAAGCTCCACCTAGTCGTCTGGAATGCGAACGGCCTGCAGAACAGCAAGGCCATAGTCGAGCACCATCTGAAGACCCACCAGATCGATATCCTACTCGTAGCCGAAACCCACTTCTCCCCCAGATCCCACTTTAATATCAGCGGATATGACCTCATCCATGCAGACCATCCTTCTGGCAGAGCACGCGGTGGAGCAGCCATCCTCATCAGGAGCGGTATTCAATACCTAGAGCTGCCCGCGTTTCAGCAAGACTGGGCACAATGTCCTGTCATCAGGATTGTCAGCCCGCAAGGAGATTTAGACATTGGAGCGGTCTACTTTCCCCCCAGATACCGCATAACAGCATCTCACCTCAGTGAGTTCTTCGAGCATTTTGGGCCCCGCTTCATAGCAGCTGGAGATTATAACGCCAAACATTCTTGGTGGGGATCGCGCGCCAACAACCCCAAAGGGAAAACTCTGTTTGGGTACCTGCAACGCCACCGACTGGACTGCCACTCCACTGGCGAGCCCACTCACTGGCCAACGAATCCCCTCAAGACTCCAGACCTACTGGACTTTGCTGTGTCGAAAGGCATAGGGCATGCGAAGATCAGCTGCACAACAAATGCTGATCTCCTGTCAGACCACTGTGCAATAAACGTGCTAATCAACACGCCAGTCCTCAGGAAAACCCCGCTCAGAAGGCTCACTGGAAAATATACCGACGCCGCCAAGTTCGCGTCCTGGATGCTCTCCACCGTCAATCCGAACCCCATCCTCAACACACCCAGGAACATTGATGAAGCTATCGGGAATCTCACCAGGCAGATGCAAAACGCTGCGGAATTCGCAAGCCCACCGCCACCAAAGACTGCGAGAACACCTAGCAGGGACCTCCACCTCTGGTCCCCGGAAATTGCGGCACTCGTGACTGAGAAGAGGCGTCTCAGGAGAGTTTGGTTCTTGACGCGCAATCCAAGAGACAAAACAGCGCTCAATCACGCCACAAAGGAGTTGAAGGACAAGATCTCCAGCCTACGCCAGGACTCCTTCCTCAGATTCCTCGAGGAACTCTCTCCCGGGGACCCAGACCACAATCTGTGGAACGTCACCCGCCACATTAAACGACCAGCCAAAAAGGTTTCCGCAGTGCGCAAAGCAGATGGATCCTGGTGCCTTTCGGATGCTGAAAGAGCAGAAGCTTTCGCCGAACACCTTTACAACGCCTTCTCTCCGTTCGACTGCTGCACTGCCGAAGAACATGCTGAAACAGCCCGGTTTCTCAATAGCCCAAGCTCTCCCGGTCCCCCGTTGGAACCAGTCGACCCTGAGGAAGTTGCGCAGGAGATTGCTCTACTGAAGAACAACAAATCTCCAGGCCTGGATCGTATAGATGCGGCGGCCCTAAAAATGCTCCCATCCCGCTGCACACAAATGCTGGCCAGCATTTACAACAGCTGCTTCCGGCTAGGGTACTTCCCGGAAGAGTGGAAAAGAGCAGAGGTTATTGTCCTCCTCAAGCCTGGTAAGCCTGAAGCCAATCTCGCCTCCTATCGTCCGATTAGTTTGCTGGCAATCCTCTCCAAAATACTCGAAAGAGTATTTTTGCGCAGAGTATTGCCAGTACTGGATGAGGCTGGTTTGATCCCCGATCACCAGTTTGGCTTCAGGCGCTCCCACGGAACACCAGAGCAATGCCACCGGCTAGTCGAACGGATCCTCGAGGCATTCGAGCAAAAGAAATACTGCTGCGCTGTAATGCTCGACGTGAAGCAGGCATTCGACAGAGTTTGGCATCCTGGACTCCTCCATAAACTCAAATCCTACCTCCCAAGCCCCCATTTTACCCTCCTCAAATCCTACACTGAGGGAAGAGCATTCCAAGTCAGATGCGGAAGTGCAATAAGCCTACCCAGACTGATCAGAGCTGGAGTTCCGCAAGGCAGTGTGCTCGGACCAATACTGTACACCCTTTACACCGCAGACCTTCCCATAATCCCCTCCAGGAACCTAACTATAGCGACTTATGCAGATGACACGGCTTTCCTCGCCTCCTCATCCGACCCACGAGAAGCCTCCGAAACAATCCAAAGGCAAATGGACGCGCTACATCCCTGGCTCAGCAGGTGGAACATCGTAGTGAACGCGGAAAAATCTACCCAAACAACATTTGCACTAAGGAGAGGAGACTGCCCACCGGTCACGCTAAACGGAGTCATCATTCCCAACGCACCCGCACCCAAGTACCTAGGACTTACCCTGGACCGCAGGCTCACTTGGCGTCCCCACATCGTCAGCAAACGCATACAGGCCGATGCGCGTCTGAGGCAGATGCATTGGCTTATTGGGAGAGGGTCCAAGCTAAGGCAGAACCACAAAATCCTGGTGTACAAGGCAATTCTCAAGCCCATCTGGACCTACGGGATACAGCTATGGGGCACGGCAAGCCACACGAATCGCCTGCGTATACAGCGGTTCCAGAATAGGTGCTTGAGAATTGCCTGTAATGCGCATCCCTACCACGAGAATGTCGCCATACATAGGGAACTTGGAATCCCACAAGTCGCTGATGAAATCTCCAGGCTCAGCGAGAGATACCTGAAAAGGCTCGAAAACCACCCTAACCACCTCGCCACCAACCTGTTAGACAATAGCCAAACAAGCAGACGTCTCATGAGGAGACACCCTCTCGATCTTCCACAACAATAGACAACACATATAAAACCCGCCACAAATACATGTACAATAGTATCCCTTAAGCTAATGTTCCCCCGCAAAACCATTTAATTATTGTCCACTAGGACAGATTTTAAATAAATAAACGCACGCTAAAAAAAAAAAAAAAAAAAAAAAATTTTCATATGTATATTATTTAATTTACTCATAAAATTGCCAAAATCATATGAATACATAAGTTTTGAACAATATGAGAGGTCGGCAACCACTGCCTACCTATAGTAGTTTTTGAACCCTCTGTCGTAATTCCGGTGGTTTACACTACTATACCCTCTCACTTAAATGGCTTTTCTCTATAATACTAAGAGAATATGGGAATATCTCTGCATTTTTTCCCATATACATATAATAATTAATCATTTTCGTATGTATATTATTTAATTTACTCATACAATTGCCAAAATCATATGAATACATAAGTTTTGAACAATATGAGAGGTCGGCAACCACTGCCTACCTATAGTAGTTTTTGAACCCTCTGTCGTAATTCCGGTCGTTTACACTACTATACCCTCTCACTTAAATGGCTTTTCTCTATAATACTAAGAGAATATGGGAATATCTCTGCATTTTTTCCCATATACATATAATAATTAACCATTTTCATATGTATATTATTTAATTTAATCATATAATTGCCAAAATCATATGAATACATAAGTTTTGAACAATATGAGAGGTCGGCAACCACTGCCTACCTATAGTAGTTTTTGAACCCTCTGTCGTAATTCCGGTCGTTTACACTACTATACCCTCTCACTATAATGGATTTTCTCTATAATACTAAGAGAATGTGGGAATATTTCAGCATTTTTTCCCTTATACATATAATAATTAATCATTTTCATATGTATATTATTTAATTTACTCATACAATTGCCAAAATCATATGAATACATAAGTTTTGAACAATATGAGAGGTCGGCAACCACTGCCTACCTATAGTAGTTTTTGAACCCTCTGTCGTAATTCCGGTCGTTTACACTACTATACCCTCTCACTTAAATGGCTTTTCTCTATAATACTAAGAGAATATGGGAATATCTTAGCATTTTTTCCCATATACATATAATAATTAACCATTTTCATATGTATATTTTTTAATTTACTCATATAATTGCCAAAATCATATAAATACATAAGTTTGAACAATATCAGAGGTCGGCAACGGTCTTTCCTCTATAATACTAAGATAATATGGGAATATTTCATCATTTTTTCCCTTATACATATAATAATTAATCATTTTCATATGTATATTATTTAATTTACTCGTATAATTGTCAAAATCCTATGAACACATAAGAGAATACAATATGAGAGGTCGGCGCAACCATAATATAGTAGTTGATGACGAGGTGTTTGGCAACTTGACACAATCCATTAAAGTCTTTATATTAATTATATGAAAGGGACAATATCATATGCGTCACTAAATTGATGACGAGGTGTTTGGCAACTTGATACAATTCTTTAAAGTCTTTATATCAAAAATTATATGATAGGGACAATATCATATGCGTCACTAAATTGATGACGAGGTGTTTGGCAACTTGACACAATTCATTAGAGTCTGTATATTAATTATATGATAGGGACAATATCATATGCGTCACTAAATTGATGACGAGGTGTTTGGCAACTTGACACAATTCATTAAAGTCTGTATATTAATTATATGATAGGGACAATATCATATGCGTCACTAAATTGATGACGAGGTGTTTGGCAACTTGATACAATTCTTTAAAGTCTTTATATCAAAAATTATATGATAAGGACAATATCATATGCGTCACTAAATTGATGACGAGGTGTTTGGCAACTTGACACAATCCATTAAAGTCTTTATATTAATTATATGATAGGGACAATATCATATGCGTCACTAAATTGATGACGAGGTGTTTGGCAACTTGATACAATTCTTTAAAGTCTTTATATCAAAAATTATATGATAAGGACAATATCATATGCGTCACTAAATTGATGACGAGGTGTTTGGCAACTTGACACAATTCATTAAAGTCTTTATATTAATTATATGATAGGGACAATATCATATGCGTCACTAAATTGATGACGAGGTGTTTGGCAACTTGACACAATCCATTAAAGTCTTTATATTAATTATATGATAGGGACAATATCATATGCGTCACTAAATTGATGACGAGGTGTTTGGCAACTTGATTCAATTCTTTAAAGTCTTTATATCAAAAATTATATGATAAGGACAATATCATATGCGTCACTAAATTGATGACGAGGTGTTTGGCAACTTGACACAATTCATTAAAGTCTGTATATTAATTATATGATAGGGACAATATCATATGCGTCACTAAATTGATGACGAGGTGTTTGGCAACTTGATACAATTCTTTAAAGTCTTTATATCAAAAATTATATGATAGGGACAATATCATATGCGTCACTAAATTGATGACGAGGTGTTTGGCAACTTGACACAATTCATTAAAGTCTTTATATTAATTATATGATAGGGACAATATCATATGCGTCACTAAATTGATGACGAGGTGTTTGGCAACTTGACACAATCCATTAAAGTCTTTATATTAATTATATGATAGGGACAATATCATATGCGTCACTAAATTGATGACGAGGTGTTTGGCTACAGGAAAAAATCATTTATTTATCGAATCATCAAGCAAAGGATAAGCTTCAGTGGATCGCAGTATGGCAGCTGCTCAACCACTTACAACACCTTGCCTGTTACAAAAGTCGTTTACAATTGATTCTAGGCTTTGTCATTGTATTAAATAATGCTTTTATATGTAACTAGCGCGGCATCAGGTGATCGAAGATCCTCCTAATTTACTATGTTACAAATTACATTGGCATCACATCCATTGTCGTTTATAAAATAAATTATAAACTTTAAATGGTTTAGAAGCCATACAATGCAAATTGCCCCTTATTTATCATTGCAGTCCAGCACGGATACGACCTTAGAGGCGTTCAGGCATAATCCAACGGACGTAGCGTCATACCACTGTTCGCTCGAACAAGTATTGTGCCATTGGTCCGTACCTGCGGTTCCTCTCGTACTACGCAGGAATGCTGTCGCAACAACGTTTTGTCATTAGTAGGGTAAAACTAACCTGTCTCACGACGGTCTAAACCCAGCTCACGTTCCCTTGCATGGGTGAACAATCCAACGCTTGGTGAATTTTGCTTCACAATGATAGGAAGAGCCGACATCGAAGGATCAAAAAGCGACGTCGCTATGAACGCTTGGCCGCCACAAGCCAGTTATCCCTATGGTAACTTTTCTGACACCTCTTGTTAAAAACTCTTTAAACCAAAAGGATCGATAGGCCGAGCTTTTGCTGTCCCTGTGTGTACTGAACACCGAGATCAAGTCAGCATTTGCCCTTTTGCTCTATGTGTGGTTTCTGTCCGCACTGAGCTGGCCTTGGGACACCTCCGTTATTATTTGAGAGATGTACCGCCCCAGTCAAACTCCCTACCTGGCAATGTCCTTGAATTGGATCATACCTGAGTAATTGGAGTTATACCAAATTTTCAAATCAAAAATACATAAATGCATCGTTTTATTAAAGAATTTGTTTGCGATTATATAACAAACTCGTGATACTTTGATCAAGAAGCTTGCATCAAAACCCAATACCATAAGATATAATAAATATATCCGTATAATGGCTAGGAAATGATACACGTTCCATTTAATCAAGTAAGTAAGGAAACAATAAGAGTAGTGGTATTTCATTGACGATACCAAACCGAGGTCTAATATCTCCCACTTATTCTACACCTCTTATGTCTCCTTACACTGCCAGATTAGAGTCAAGCTCAAAAGGGTCTTCTTTCCCCGCTAATTATTCCAAGCCCGTTCCCTTGGCTGTGGTTTCGCTAGATAGTAGATAGGGACAGTGACTTTCGGACCTCTCCGAACTTGTTTTACGTGGCGTGTTCCACACTGAAGGGATTACAACCACGACACCCTGAACACCCACAAGTGGTGCATGTATCAACATGGTGCATGAGTCTGGATACGCCAGACAAACGTCCCGGACTGGAAGCTATAGCTATGTACATAGCGACCACCCCGGTAGCAATTCGAGTACTTGCTTGCCGGGCAAGCACTCCCCTTGCTGAGGAGCGAGATCTACCTAAAATCTCTACTGATCTCTGGGTCACAGCACCCGAGTTTTGCGCAACTAGCACCGTAACTCAAACGTCGAACACGAAGGCTCTACCCGCGATATGGGTATCAACCACAGCCACCACGATACTCCCACCAGGGGGCCTACCTCAATGTGCTGTCTTGGAGCAGCACAACCCGTGGTACCGAAAGAGAGGCTCGGTGGGCCTCCTCCTTTTGCTCCGACAAGCATGGTTAGAGGAACCAGTCGCTATATTAGTCGCCTCTTACGACAAGCAATAGCGGGCTGTGGAAGTATTCTCGCCCGCTAACCACACGGCGAAGTTTTGGGCTAAATACCCCTCCTCCTACGGAACACCTCGTCCGCAAACGCTGCCAGCCGTTGAATCCTCTGCTGATCTTCCAGGATTCTATTGAAGGTCCAGTTTTCGCCAAGGCGCTGCACTCCAAGTCCATCGAGGTTTCGCAAATCTGCATATAGAGGACAAGCGCACAATATGTGCATCCAGTCCTCATATGGATCACCACAAGCGCAAGCAGTGGTATCGCTGAGGGCTCTCCCTTGCAAAAATGCGTTAAACGACCCGTGACCTGTCAGCAGGAAAGACGTCCTCATCGAGAATCCAAAGCTTGGATCTCGATAGGCGAGAGTGACGTATGGGATGAACTTGTGCGTCACCCGTCCTGGTTCGCTGTCGTCATCCCATCTGTTTGCCAATTCTGCAGCAAGCACTCCTCTAGGCGAGTCTTCCTCTGCTTCCAGCTTAGACACGTAGTGTCCTCGCCGTATAGCCAGTCGTTCTCCTCCAGCGGGTATCCACGCTTCAGCTTGTACTTGACCGCTAAAAACTTAGCAGCCAAGTCAAGCGGGGGAGCTCCGCCAAGTACCTGCAGTGCCACTGTGGACACTGTTCGGCATACCGAAAGGCATCCAAGCAGGATTAGCCTCTGGCAGGAGGCTAGTCGTCTCCGGGCGGCTACCTGTTCGGCGGTGTCATACCATACCGGGGCACCAAACAGCACACAAGGTGCCATGAGTCCGTCATATATGGTCCGCCTGGCTCGAGGACTGAAGCCCCAGTCGGCTCGAAGCACACGCGCCAATGCTCCAACGACTCCGGTCATCCGCTGGCGAAGCGAAGCTATGTGCGTGAGGAATTTCATTCCTTCACTGACCGTGATGCCAAGGTACCGACAGCTACGCACATACGGAAGGTTCGCTCCAGCAAACCTCACCGTAGGCGCACGTCTCAAGGCACCTTTCAGCAGCATTATTACCGTCTTGCTGGTCGAGACGGTAACGCCAACTTCCGCTCCCCACGCTTCTACGATGGACATCAGCTCTGCACCTTTTTCCTCTAGCTCAGCTCGGGAATTTCCCTCGACGAGAAGCAGCAAGTCATCCGCGTATGCACTCAGCTGGCAATACGGCTGGAGACGCTGAAGCAGTACATCCATCAGTATGTCCCAGATAAATGGGCCACTGATTGACCCCTGCGGGCAGCCTCTAGTTACCGGTACATCCACAGTACCGGAACTGCTTCGGATCACTGCTCTTCGGCCGGAGAAAAAGCTCTGCCACAAGCCCATCTCCCGGCATCCCAAGTCGGCTAGTCGGCGGAGTGCAGCACTCCATTCGACGTTGTCGAATGCTCCTTTGAAGTCCACGAATGTGCCGAGCACGTATTGCGCCGGGCTGGCACAAACACTGCTCTTCACGTGCTCCAAGCATCCTCCACACATCGTCCTTGGCGAAATCCAAATTGCCATCTGCAGCCTTCCGGAAGAACTTCTCTCACACGATTCACCATGATGGCCTCGAGCACCTTACCAAAGACTGGTAGCAAGCATATTCCTCTATATGAGGAGGGCTCACATTTGTCCTTATCTGGCCCTTTGAGCAGCGAGACAACTCGTGGGCACTTCCACTCAGCGGGAAAGTATCCTAATCGGATGCATCGGGAAAACAACGATGCAAGGTGCTCGGGTATGGCGCGCCAGACTGCCTTGCAGATAGTGCCATTAATGCCGTCCAAGCCGGGAGAGCGCCTGCTCTTCAACCGGGCAACACATGCATCAACCTCGAATACTTCGAGGGCCGGTGGGACTTCCTCCGCGATGGCAGTCGGTGCTTCGGACTCCGCAACTGGGAAGAAATTGCGGAGGAGCACTCGTGCACAGTCACCCCAATCGGTGATCATCTCGCCATTCACGCGGAGGCACCCAATCTCCGTGCACTTCCTGCGGCCTCGGCAAATCTTATAGACGCGCCCCCATGGGTCGTCGGCATGATCTCCCACGAAGCGTTTCCACTCATCCATTTTCGCCCTCCAAATGAGCTTCTTGTAGTTGGCTGAGGCCCGCCTCAGGTCGACCAATACACGCTCTATTGCGGCATCATCATCATGACGCCTTCCATTTTGAAGTAGGCGACGAAGTCTCCGGACTTCGCGCCTTGCATCACAGAGGTCGGCAGTCCACCAACGTGCTCTCCTGCTGGGCAATCGGATGGACTTTCTTCCAGCGCAATATCACATACATTATGTACTATACTGCGCAGGGTCGAAACTTGCTGGTCCAACGGCGACTCTGAGAAGTTTTCCGGAAGTTCGGCTGCTCTACTCACCATTTCCTCCTTGAACAATCGCCAACGTGCATTGGAGAAGTTCCAGGACGGCACAGGAGCTATGCTCTCAACTGCGCGCGCGGTAGTTGGTTCGGCCACAACAGTAATGATGTTGTGGTCACTCAATTCCCACTCGTCCACTCTCCACTCATATGTGGCCCACATAGATGCTGCCTCATTGACGATTGTCACGTCGATATCGCTTGTAGCTCTGTAATTATCGAACGTGTACACCTCTGTTGACTGGTTTAGGGCGGCGACTCTTGCCTCCAGCATCCACTCTGACAGCAGCTCACCCCGTCTGTAGTTAGCTTGCCCCTCGGCATGACGAGAGAGTTTGCTAAGCCACATGGGGGACACTGCATTCGCGTCGAGGCCCAGGATTGCGGGGGTTCTGCTGGCCTGCAGCAGGACCGCATCCATGTACCGGATGTACGGTTCCAGAGGTGCATCATACTGGCAGTATGCGGCGCAAAGGAAGATTGAGCCAAAACTCCCTTTCACGACCAGACATACGCCATAATCTGTGGTGAGGGTCTCCACTGGCATACAGATGGCTTCCTGGTGATCCACTAGGATGGCTGCCTTCCCTCGCCGATCGATGAAAATTCTCATTCCTTCAGGCAGCACATCCATTCCGTCCCCGCCGAGATACGGCTCCTGCACCAGCGCGAACATAGACTCCGATCTCCTGAGTCGGACTCCGAGCTCGATGGTCGCAGCTCGGCCTCGGCCACAGTTCGCTTGGATGAAGCTAAACATTAGTGTCTAGCTTGCACCCTCGCCAGCAACGCCCCGTATATCGGGCAAACGCTCGAGAGCATGTAATGCCCCGAGGGTTGCCCTCTGTGGCGGCAGTTCCGGCAGTCCACCGGGTTTTGGCACTTTGCCGCAGTGTGGCCTTGTTGCCCGCACTGGCGACAGACACTATCCTTCTGCCGGCATTCGCTGACCTTGTGGTCGAAAACCCACACACTGTGGCAGGCGTATGTGCGGACCTGTGACGGCATCGGAATGAAACCACTTGATGTAGACACGACCTACATCAAGCTTCGCCATCGCCGGTCGTCAACCTCCAGCGTCACATTTACTGTGGCGCCGTCAGCTACCGACCACGCCTTGGTCACCAGTGCACTGACTTCTTAAACTGGCCAGATTCATTTCGCTGTCGAAGTTGTTTTCGTGGAGCTCCTTCATAAACTCCTCAGGGCCGATAGCTGTGTCGACGTCATATACGACGACCTTCGGCTTCTCGGCCGCATTCCGTGCCACATTAGGCCAACCTCGGCGAATCTTTTTGAAGCACCACCTTCTGCAGCTCTCCCACCGAAGGAGTGCGAATGATCGCACCACACCTCGACGGAGCTCACGGACCTCGTGTACTCTGACTCCGAGAGAGGGTGCAACATCGTTCGCACCTTTTCCGCTATGTCTTTCCCCGATTAGCGCAGGGTCGTCGCACTTCACCACCGCTGACCACGTCTCGCGGACCTGGTAGTCCGCGGGGCAGCGATGGTGCAACCTGCTGCATCTGGGAGCATTGGCGGCCGTATTTTCAAC
>NW_022611153.1:0-105689 GCF_004382195.2 Drosophila sechellia
AAATTGATGACGAGTGTTTGGCAACTTGATACAATTCTTTAAAGTCTTTATATCAAAAATTATATGATAAGGACAATATCATATGCGTCACTAAATTGATGACGAGGTGTTTGGCAACTTGACACAATCATTAAAGTCTTTTATTAATTATATGAAGGGACAATATCATATGCGTCACTAAATTGATGACGAGGTGTTTGGCAACTTGATACAATTCTTTAAAGTCTTTATATCAAAAATTATATGATAGGGACAATATCATATGCGTCACTAAATTGATGACGAGGTGTTTGGCAACTTGACACAATCATTAAAGTCTTTATATTAATTATATGATAGGGACAATATCATATGCGTCACTAAATTGATGACGAGGTGTTTGGCAACTTGAACAATTCATTAAAGTCTTATATTAAAATTATATGATAGGGACAATTCATATGCGTCACTAAATTGATGACGAGGTGTTTGGCAACTTGATACAATTCTTTAAAGTCTTTATATTCAAAATTATATGATAGGACAATATCATATGCGTCACTAAATTGATGACGAGGTGTTTGGCAACTTGACACAATTCATTAAAGTCTTTATATTAATTATATGATAGGGACAATATCATATGCGTCACTAAATTGATGACGAGGTGTTTGGCACTTGAACACATCCATTAAAGTCTTTATATTAATTATATGATAGGGACAATACATATGCGTCACTAAATTGATGACGAGGTGTTTGGCAACTTGAATCAATTCTTTAAAGTCTTTATATCAAAAATTATATGATAAGGACAATATCATATGCGTCACTAAATTGATGACGAGGTGTTTGGCAACTTGACACAATTCATTAAAGTCCTTTATATTAATTATATGATAGGGACAATACATATGCGTCACTAAATTGATGACGAGGTGTTTGGCAATTGATACAATTCTTTAAAGTCTTTATATCAAAAATTTATGATAGGGACAATATCATATGCGTCACTAAATTGATGACGAGGTGTTTGGCAACTTGACACAATCATTAAAGTCTTTATATTAATTATATGATAGGGACAATATCATATGCGTCACTAAATTGATGACGAGGTGTTTGGCACTTGACAAATCATTAAAGTCTTTATATTAATTATATGATAGGACAATATCATATGCGTACTAATTGATGACGAGTGTTTGGCTACAGGAAAAATCATTTATTATCGATCATAAGCAAAGGATAAGCTTCAGTGGATCGCAGTATGGCAGCTGCTCAACCACTTACAACACCTTGCCTGTTACAAAAGTCGTTTACAATTGATTCTAGGCTTTGTCATTGTATTAAATAATGCTTTTATATGTAACTAGCGCGGCATCAGGTGATCGAAGATCTCCTAATTTACTATGTTACAAATTACATTGGCATCACATCCTTGTCGTTTATAAAATAAATTATAAACTTTAAATGGTTTAGAAGCCATACAATGCAAATTGCCCCTTATTTATCATTGCAGTCCAGCACGGATACGACCTTAGAGGCGTTCAGGCATAATCCAACGGACGTAGCGTCATACCACTGTTCGCTCGAACAAGTATTGTGCCTTGGTCGTACCTGCGGTTCCTCTCGTACTACGCAGGAATGCTGTCGCAACAACGTTTTGTCATTAGTAGGGTAAAACTAACCTGTCTCACGACGGTCTAAACCCAGCTCACGTTCCCTTGCATGGGTGAACAATCCAACGCTTGGTGAATTTTGCTTCACAATGATAGGAAGAGCCGACATCGAAGGATCAAAAAGCGACGTCGCTATGAACGCTTGGCCGCCACAAGCCAGTTATCCCTATGGTAACTTTTCTGACACCTCTTGTTAAAAACTCTTTAAACCAAAAGGATCGATAGGCCGAGCTTTTGCTGTCCCTGTGTGTACTGAACACCGAGATCAAGTCAGCATTTGCCCTTTTGCTCTATGTGTGGTTTCTGTCCGCACTGAGCTGGCCTTGGGACACCTCCGTTATTATTTGAGAGATGTACCGCCCCAGTCAAACTCCCTACCTGGCAATGTCCTTGAATTGGATCATACCTGAGTAATTGGAGTTATACCAAATTTTCAAATCAAAAATACATAAATGCATCGTTTTATTAAAGAATTTGTTTGCGATTATATAACAAACTCGTGATACTTTGATCAAGAAGCTTGCATCAAAACCCAATACCATAAGATATAATAAATATATCCGTATAATGGCTAGGAAATGATACACGTTCCATTTAATCAAGTAAGTAAGGAAACAATAAGAGTAGTGGTATTTCATTGACGATACCAAACCGAGGTCTAATATCTCCACTTATTCTACACCTCTTATGTCTCCTTACACTGCAGATTAGAGTCAAGCTCAAAAGGGTCTTCTTTCCCCGCTAATTATTCCAAGCCCGTTCCCTTGGCTGTGGTTTCGCTAGATAGTAGATAGGGACAGTGACTTTCGGGACCTCTCCGAACTTGTTTTAACGTGGCGTGTTCACACTGAAGGGATTACAACCACCGACCCTGAACACCCACAAGTGGTGCATGTATCAACATGGTGCATGAGTCTGGATACGCAGACAAACGTCCCGGACTGGAAGCTATAGCTATGTACATAGCGACCCCCCGGTAGCATTCGAGTACTTGCTTGCCGGGCAAGCACTCCCCCTTGCTGAGGAGCGAGATCTACCTAAAATCTCTACTGATCTCTGGGTCACAGCACCCGAGTTTTGCGCAACTAGCACCGTAACTCAAACGTCGAACACGAAGGCTCTACCGCGATATGGGTATCAACCACAGCCACCACGATACTCCCACCAGGGGGCACCTCAATGTGCTGTCTTGGAGCAGCACAACCCGTGGTACCGAAGAGAGGCTCGGTGGGCTCCTCCTTTTGCTCCGACAAGCATGGTTAGAGGAACCAGTCGCTATATTAGTCGCCTCTTACGACAAGCAATAGCGGGCTGTGGAAGTATTCTCGCCCGCTAACCACACGGCGAAGTTTTGGGCTAAATACCCCTCCTCCTACGGAACACCTCGTCCGCAAACGCTGCAGCCGTTGAATCCTCTGCTGATCTTCCAGGATTCTATTGAAGGTCCAGTTTTCGCCAAGGCGCTGCACTCCAAGTCCATCGAGGTTTCGCAATCTGCATATAGAGGACAAGCGCACAATATGTGCATCCAGTCCTCATATGGATCACCACAAGCGCAAGCAGTGGTATCGCTGAGGGCTCTCCCTTGCAAAATGCGTTAAACGACCCGTGACCTGTCAGCAGGAAGACGTCCTCATGGAATCAAAGCTTGGATCTCGTAGGCGAGAGTGACGTATGGGATGAACTTGTGCGTCACCGTCCTGGTTCGCTGTCGTCATCCCATCTGTTTTGCCATTCTGCGCAAGCACTCCTCTAGGCGAGTCTTCCTCTGCTTCCAGCTTAGACACGTAGTGTCCTCGCCGTATAGCCAGTCGTTCTCCTCCAGCGGGTATCCCACGCTTCCAGCTTGTACTTGACCGCTAAAAAACCTTAAGCCAGCCCCGCCCAAAAAAGTCCAATTAGGCGGGGGAAAGTAGCCTTTGTTTCCGCTCCGGCCAAGTGGCTAAAAACCCCCCCTGCCCGCCCAGTGGGGCCCACTGTGGACACTGTTAGCGGCCATACCGAAAGGGCATCCAAGCAGGATCGCCTCTGGCAGGAAGGCTAAGTCGTCTCCCAGGGCGGTACCTGTTCTGGCGGTAGTCATGACCATACCGGGGCACCCAAACAGCACACAAGGTTGGGCCATGAGTCCGTCATATATGGTGCCTGGGCTCCGAGGGATCCTGGAGAATGCCGCCGTGCCAGTCGGCTGCGGAATAGCACCACAAGCGCAGTCGCCAAGTTGCGTGCCACGGGAGGGTCGGGCGCAGGATTAGCCTGGGGGGCTAGGTCTCCGGGCGGCTCGGGGGTGCTCATGGGGGCCAAACAGCACCAAGGTGCATGAGTCGTATATGGTCGCTGGTCGAGACTGAAGCCCAGTGGCTCGAAGCACACGCGCAATGCTCCAACGATCGGTCATCCGCTGGCGAAGCGAAGCTATGTGCGTGAGGAATTTCATTCCTTCACTGACCGTGATGCAAGGTACGACAGCTACGCACATACGGAAGGTTCGCTCCAGCAAACCTCACCGTAGGCGCACGTCTCAAGGCACTTTCAGCAGCATTATTACCGTCTTGCTGGTCGAGACGGTAACGCCAACTTCCGCTCCCCACGCTTCTACGATGGACATCAGCTCTGCACCTTTTTCCTCTAGCTCAGCTCGGGAATTTCCCTCGACGAGAAGCAGCAAGTCATCCGCGTATGCACTCAGCTGGCAATACGGCTGGAGACGCTGAAGCAGTACATCCATCAGTATGTCCCAGATAAATGGGCCACTGATTGACCCCTGCGGGCAGCCTCTAGTTACCGGTCATCCACAGTACCGGAACTGCTTCGGATACTGTCTTCGGCCGGAAAAAGCTCTGCCACAAGCCCATCTCCGGCATCCAAGTCGGCTAGTCGGCGGAGTGCAGCACTCCATTCGACGTTGTCGAATGCTCCTTTGAAGTCCACGAATGTGCCGAGCACGTATTGCGCCGGGTGGCACAACACTGCTCTTCACGTGCCTCCAAGCATCCTCCACACATCGTCCTTGGCGAAATCCAATTGCCATCTGCAGCCTTCGGAAGAACTTCTCTCACACGATTCACCATGATGGCCTCGAGCACTTACAAAAGACTGGTAGCAAGCATATTCCTCTATATGAGGAGGGCTCACATTTGTCCTATCTGGCCTTTGAGCAGCGAGACAACTCGTGGGCACTTCCACTCAGCGGGAAAGTATCCTAATCGGATGCATCGGGAAACACGATGCCAAGGTGCTCGGGTATGGCGCGCCAGACTGCTTGCAGATAGTGCCATTAATGCCGTCCAGCGGGAGAGCGCCTGCTCTTCAACCGGGCAACACATGCCATCACCTCGAATACTTCGAGGGCGTGGGACTTCCTCCGCGATGGCAGTCGGTGCTTCGGACTCCGCAACTGGGAAGAAATTGCGGAGGAGCACTCGTGCACAGTCACCAATGTGATCATCTCGCCATTCACGCGGAGGCACCCAATCTCCGTGCACTTCCTGCGGCCTCGGCAAATCTTATAGACGCGCCCCATGGGTCGTCGGCATGATCTCCCACGAAGCGTTTCCACTCATCCATTTTCGCCTCCAAATGAGCTTCTTGTAGTTGGCTGAGGCCGCTCAGGTCGACAATACACGCTCTATTGCGGATCATCATCATGACGCCTTCCATTTTGAAGTAGGCGACGAAGTCTCCGGACTTCGCGCCTTGCATCACAGAGGTCGGCAGTCCACCAACGTGCTCTCTGCTGGGCAATCGGATGGACTTTCTTCCCAGCGAATATCACATACATTATGTACTAATACTGCGCAGGGTCGAAACTTGTGGTCCAACGGCGACTCTGAGAAGTTTTCCGGAAGTTCGGCTGCTCTACTCACCATTTCTCTTGAACAATCGCAACGTGCATTGGAGAAGTTCCAGGACGGCACAGGAGCTATGCTCTCAACTGCGCGCGCGGTAGTTGGTTCGGCCACAACAGTATGATGTTGTGGTCACTCAATTCCACTCGTCCACTCTCCACTCATATGTGGCCCACATAGATGCTGCGTCATTGACGATTGTCACGTGATATCGCTTGTAGCTCTGTAATTATCGAACGTGTACACCTCTGTTGACTGGTTTAGGGCGGGGACTCTTGCTCCAGCATCCACTCTGACAGCAGCTCACCCGTCTGTAGTTAGCTTGCCCTCGGCATGACGAGAGAGTTTGCTAAGCCACATGGGGACACTGCATCGCGTCGAGGCCCAGGATTGCGGGGGTTCTGCTGGCCTGCAGCAGGACCGATCCATGTACGGATGTACGGTTCAGAGGTGCATCATACTGGCAGTATGCGGCGCAAAGGAAGATTGAGCCAAAACTCCCTTTCACGACCAGACATACGCCATAATCTGTGGTGAGGGTCTCCACTGGCATACAGATGGCTTCCTGGTGATCCACTAGGATGGCTGCTTCCCTCGCGATCGATGAAAATTCTCATTCCTTCAGGAGCAATCCATTCGTCCCGCGAGATACGGCTCCTGCACCAGCGCGAACATAGACTCGATCTCCTGAGTCGGACTCCGAGCTCGATGGTCGAGCTCGGCCTCGGCCACAGTTCGCTTGGATGAAGCTAAACATTAGTGTCTAGCTTGCACCTCGCCAGCAACGCCCCGTATATCGGGCAAACGCTCGAGAGCATGTAATGCCGAGGGTTGCCCTCTGTGGCGGCAGTTCGGCAGTCCACGGGTTTTGGCACTTTGCCGCAGTGTGGCCTTGTTGCCCGCACTGGCGACAGACACTATCCTTCTGCCGGCATTCGCTGACCTTGTGGTCGAAACCCACACATCTGTGGCAGGCGTATGTGCGGACCTGTGACCGGCATCGGAATGAGAACCACTTGATGTAGACACGACCTACATCAAGCTTCGCCATCGCCCGGTCGTCAACCTCCAGCGTCACATTTACTGTGGCGCCGTCAGCTACCGACACGCCTTGGTCACCAGGTGCACTGACTTCTTAAACTGGGCCAGATTCATTTCGCTGTCGAAGTTGTTTTCGTGGAGCTCCTTCATAACTCCTCAGGGCCGATAGCTGTGTCGACGTCATATACGACGACCTTCGGCTTCTCGGCCGCATTCCGTGCACATTTAGGCCACCTCGGCGAATCTTTTTGAAGCGACCACCTTCTGCAGCTCTCCACCGAAGGAGTGCGAATGATCGCACACACCTCGACGGAGCTCACGGACCTCGTGTACTCTGACTCCGAGAGAGGGTGCAACCATCGTTCGCACTTTTCCGCTATGTCTTTCCCCGATAGCGCAGGTCGTCGCACTTCACACCGCTGACCACGTTCGCGGACCTTGGTAGTCCGGGGGCAGCGATGGGTGCAACCTGCTGCATCTGGGGAGCATTGGCGGCCGTATTTTTCAACAGATTCAACGACGGCGGCGGCGGTGGCGGCATAGCAAGCCGCGTCTCCAGCTTCCGCACGGAGCATTAGCGCCAACACCAGCTCATCGTAGCGGCTGATAGATATGAGAGCTCTTCCGTGTCCACTTCCCTAGTCTGCGGAAGCTGCTTCTCACCATGCGCTGTGTGGCGACAGCTCTGCCATCATGGCTGCTTGCCCAGCACGGGCGGCAGCGGTGGCGGCAGTGGCAGTGGTGGCAACAATTTTAGCAGCAGTGAAAACGGCGGAGGCAGCAGTGTGGTCGGCAGCAGGGGCAGCAGTAGGATCAGCAGCGGTGGCAGCAGCGTGGGGGGGGGCAGCATCAATGGCAGCGTTCTCCGTAGCCGCCGGGCGTCTCCAGCGACGAAAACGGCTCTCCAGTACCCAACGGGTTCTGGCACTCCCATTCGATGCCAGGGCAACCAATTTCGCCTGCGTTGGCGCCGAGCTCTTAGATGCAGATGGCTTCTGCGCCTGCCTCGTCTGGACTTCATCGAGGCACTACTTCCGCTCAAGGCACTCGCGCTGCTGTCGCTCTCCATCGGCATAAATACGATGGTGGCTCCACTACCGTCGACGCCAGCAACCGTATGCTCGTTTACTCGCTGACAAAAGGTAGTTGCTCTGGAACTCGAGCTCCACCTATCGGTAGAGTCTGGTAGCACTAAACTCTCCCTAGACACAAACTTAGCAGTGACTCCACCAATAAGCTTTGTGACAGCTGATCAAAAAGCTTACTCGAAAAACTTACTCGTAAGTTCGCCTTCAGCACGTGCTAAGTGGAAAATTCCCAACAATTAATTGTTAATTACTTCCAAACGCTTGTTTATAAACACGAAATTAGCACACGATTTCGCGGAGCACTAATTCACCGATTTTATTACTTTCCAAACACGGAAAACCAAGTTCTTCGCAATCTGTACACGAGCGCAACGAAAACACGTCGTCGTTAATCCATTCATGCGCGTCACTAATTAGATGAGAGGCATTTGGCTACCTTAAGAGAGTCATAGTTATCCCGCGTTGACCCGCGCTTACTTGAATTTCTTCACTTTGACATTCAGAGCACTGGGCAGAAATCACATTGTGTCAACACCGCTAGGGCCATCACAATGCTTTGTTTTAATTAGACAGTCGATTCCCAAGTCCGTGCCAGTTCTGATTGATTGTTAATTGATAATCGTTATAATTGATAAGATAATTGGTTTAACCAAATAGTATTCTTAAAATTTTAGCAAGAAAGTTCACAATTGGCTACGTAACTAACTATCCGGGGAACAAGTAACTAACATAAATGCTAGAAACTCTATTTACCCAGAAGAGCACATAAACCATGTTATTGTTTCCCATCAAGCCCGACTATCTCAATCTTCAGAGCCAATCTTATCCGAAGTTACGGATCTAATTTGCCGACTTCCCTTACCTACATTATTCTATCGACTAGAGACTCTTCACCTTGGAGACCAGCTGCGGATATTGGTAGGCTGTTGAGAAGTTTGCGTGTCCCACCATAAATTTTCAAGGTCGAGGAGAAATATCGACACAACAGTATATGTATGCTCTTCTAGCCATCTACCATATCTCTCTGCGAAAGACTTCCATGGTAGTACGGCTATAAAACAGAAAAGAAACTCTTCCGATATCTCTCGACGGCTTCTTTATGGTCGTTCCTGTTGCCAGGATGAGCACGAGGCCCATATTTAATAACAACGGATACTCAACAGGTTACGGAATTGGAACCGTATTCCCTTTCGTTCAAAATTATTCAGTGTATTATATTCGCTTTGTTTATATAGTTAGGCATTTTTGTTTTACTTGAAAATTTTCGGCTTTCGCCTTGAACTTAGGACCGACTAACTCGTGATCAACCACTGTTCACACGAAACCCTTCTCCACTTCAGTCCTCCAAGGTCTCATTCGATTATTTGCTACTACCACAAGATTGTACCAATGGCAGCTCCATGCAGGCTTAGCCAAACACTTCTACGCATACCATTGTACCTTCCTACTCACTAAAGTTTCAAAATTTATATCACAAGTAATATAAATCATCTACTTTAGCGGTAATGTATAGGTATACAACTTAAGCGCCATCCATTTTAAGGGCTAGTTGCTTCGGCAGGTGAGTTGTTACACACTCCTTAGCGGATTTCGACTTCCATGATCACGTCCTGCTGTTTTAAGCAACCAACGCCTTTCATGGTATCTGCATGAGTTGTTAATTTGGGCACGTAACATTACGTTTGGTTCATCCACAGCGCCAGTTCTGCTTACCAAAAGTGGCCACTGGGCACTTATATCATAACCTTGAACTTCATATCAAGAAGTTAAGGTTCTTACCCATTTAAAGTTTGAGAATAGGTTAAGATCGTTCGACCTAAGGCTCTAATCATTCGCTTACCAGATAAGATTATTTTATATAATATTAAAATGCACCAGCTATCCTGAGGGAAACTTCGGAAGGAACAGCTACTAGATGGTTCGATTGGTCTTTCGCCCTATATCAATTCTGACAATCGATTTGCACGTCAGAACTGTTTCGGTCTTCCATCAGGGTTTCCCCTGACTTCAACCTGATCAAGTATAGTTCACATCTTTCGGGTCACAGCATATATGCTCAAGGTACGTTCCAGTTAGAGGCATAAATAATATAAATATACATTATACATAACTATATAGAACGCCCGGGATTGTGTTAATTAGCTATAAATAGCTAAAAAACTAATCCCATTATTAGTCAAGTTAATTACGCTATTAGGTTTACATCCAATAACTTGCACATATGTTAGACTCCTTGGTCCGTGTTTCAAGACGGGTCCGAAGGTATCCTGAATCTTTCGCATTGTTAATCATACAAGAGCATATATAAACACAAAATCAATGATAATTATGCCATTATATATTCGAAAATTAACGCTCTGTAATAATATAATCTATCAGCACTTTATCAAATTAATAACATTTATTCTGTGTTAAAATGCAAGCAATTTAATTGGAATAAACTATAAGTTATATTTTATGATAAATTTGGGATATGCTAATAGATTACAATGTCCTTATATGGAAAAAATGCACATTATTCTTAATAATATTATTTAAATATTACAATTTTAATGATGAATTTTCCATAAGGATATTCAGGTTCATCGGCTTAACCTCTAAGCAGTTTCACGTACTGTTTAACTCTCTATTCAGAGTTCTTTTCAACTTTCCTCAGGTACTTGTTTACTATCGGTCTCATGGTTATATTTAGTTTAGATGGAGTTTACCACCACTTAGTGCTGCACTATCAAGCAACACGACTCTTTGGAAACATCATCTAGCAATCATTAACGTTATACGGGCCTGGCACCCTCTATGGGTAAATGGCTCATTTAAGAAGGACTTAAATCATTAATTTTCATACTAGAATATTGACGCTCCATACACTGCATCTCACATTTGCCATATAGACAAAGTGATTAGTGCTGAACTGTTTTCTTTTCGCTCGCCGCTACTAAGAAAATCCTTGTTAGTTTCTTTTCCTCCCTAATTAATATGCTTAAATTCAGGGGGTAGTCCATATGAGTTGAGGTTGTATATATAATATATTTTGCCATAAATTCTTTATATATAAATGATAAAACAATCAATTAAATTCGTTATAAATAGTTCAATAGTTCTTGTAAGCAAAGTCATTTTTATCCATTTAACGAACCAACGAAGAATAATACAAAACCAAGATTTTTCTTTTCCGAATCATTAATAAGAGACAATTCTAGATGAAAAATATTTCAATTTTTTATGCTAGACATTTCTCAGTATTATTTGATTGAAAAAGAAATATTTCTCTTCGTTTTTCACATTCAATGTGAGATAATGTTTTTCATTTCTTTTTTAATATTATGAATAAAATCATTATTTAATCCAATAATATACCATATGCTTATAAAAATTTATAAACAACTTAATTAGCATAGTCTTACAACCTCAACCATATGTAGTCCAAGCAGCACTATAAAATTAATTAAAGTACATAACAGCATGGACTGCGATATGCGTTCAAAATGTCGATGTTCATGTGTCTGCAGTTCACACGATGACGCACAGTTTTGCTGCGTTCTTCATCGACCCATGAGCCGAGTGATCCACGCTTAGAGTTTTATAATTCAATTTTATATAATGTCAATATTGTTTTTATTGAAAGAATTAAAAATACACCATTTTACTGGCATATATCAATTCCTTCAATAAATTTATTTTTATACCTAAAATAAATGTTGCGAATGTCTTAGTTTCATATAAGCATTATGTATCATAATAATCTGGTTATGGTTTGCTATTTTGGGTGACACATACTGCAAAATTTATATAAAACATTAACCTGATGGATGACAGGTACAAACATTGTATATTTTAGGTTGTTGCATTAGCCAACGTATGCTCATAACATAGATGAACAATACATATTCGCAACGCGTGTATATTATGGTCCATATACACACACACTTATTTTGATTACACACATTCAAATTATTTTTATTTTAATTCGACTTCTACTTTCGAATTTAGTTTAGTTTCTTCGATTTCCATTTTCGAGAATTTGTTTTTATAGGAAACGCCGTTGTTGTAGTAAGTACTGCCACAAATACGCACAGCAACATTAATAATGTTAAAGTCTTTTTATGAGGTTGCCAAGCCCCACATATAAAATAAAGCATCTTCATTTTATTTTGACTTTAACTTTTGATTCCGTGGAATCATTTTGTAATATTTTTATTTGGTAAATTGTATTTATTTGTATTATAAAAATATTTATTAACGATAAGGATATACAATAATGATCCTTCCGCAGGTTCACCTACGGAAACCTTGTTACGACTTTTACTTCCTCTAAATAATCAAGTTCGGTCACTTTTGCGAAACAACGTAACACGCAGGCGTCACAGTGATCACGTCCGGAGACCTCACTAAATAATTCAATCGGTAGTAGCGACGGGCGGTGTGTACAAAGGGCAGGAGTAATCAATGCGAGTTAATGACTCACACTTACTGGGAATTCCAAGTTCATGTGAACAGTTTCAGTTCACAATCCAAGCATGAAAGTGGTTCAGCGGTTTACCCGGACTCTCGGTCTAGGAAATACACGTTGATACTTTCATTGTAGCGCGCGTGCAGCCAGGACATCTAAGGGCATCACAGACTGTTATTGCTCAATCTCATTATTGCTAGACGCAATTTGTCCATTTAAGAAGCTAGTGTCCTTATAATGGGACAAACAACAGGTACGGCTCCACTTACATAAACACATTCAAACACAATAAACATTTTACTGCCACCATGAATGAAGGCTACATAAGCTTCAGCACATAATCCTGAAGATATCTATTTAATATATTTGAGTCTCGTTCGTTATCGGAATTAACCAGACAAATCACTCCACGAACTAAGAACGGCCATGCACCACCACCCATAGATTCGAGAAAGAGCTATCAATCTGTCTTACACACTTATGTTCGGACCTGGTAAGTTTTCCCGTGTTGAGTCAAATTAAGCCGCAGGCTCCATCCTGGTGGTGCCCTTCCGTCAATTCCTTTAAGTTTCAGCTTTGCAACCATACTTCCCCGGAGCCCAAAAGCTTTGGTTTCCCGGGAAGCGACTGAGAGAGCCATAAAAGTAGCTACACCAATTGCTAGCTGGCATCGTTTATGGTTAGAACTAGGGCGGTATCTGATCGCCTTCGAACCTCTAACTTTCGTTCTTGATTAATGAAAAACATTTTGGCAAATGCTTTCGCTTAAGTTAGTCTTACGACGGTCCAAGAATTTCACCTCTCGCGTCGTAATACTAATGCCCCAAACTGCTTCTATTAATCATTACCTCTTGATCTGAAAACCAATGAAAGCAGAACAGAGGTCTTATTCATTATCCCATGCACAGAATATTCAGGCATTTGAAGCCTGCTTAAGCACTCTAATTTGTTCAAAGTAATAGTACGGCCACAATACACTCGTTTAAGAGCACTAGTGCAGGTTTTTAAATAGGAGGAACATATGAAAAATACAAGTATTTAATCACATATAAGAACTCCACGGTAATACGCTTACATACATAAAGGTATAGTACTAACCACAATTGTAAGTTGTACTACCCGTATGAAGCACAAGTTCAACTACGAACGTTTTAACCGCAACAACTTTAATATACGCTATTGGAGCTGGAATTACCGCGGCTGCTGGCACCAGACTTGCCCTCCAATTGGTCCTTGTTAAAGGATTTAAAGTGTACTCATTCCAATTACAGGGCTCGGATATGAGTCCTGTATTGTTATTTTTCGTCACTACCTCCCGAGCTGGGAGTGGGTAATTTACGCGCCTGCTGCTTCCTTAGATGTGGTAGCCGTTTCTCAGGCTCCCTCTCCGGAATCGAACCCTGATTCCCCGTTACCCGTTGCAACCATGGTAGTCCTAGATACTACCATCAAAAGTTGATAGGGCAGACATTTGAAAGATCTGTCGTCGGTACAAGACCATACGATCTGCATGTTATCTAGAGTTCAACCAATATAACGATCTTGCGATCGCTTGGTTTTAGCCTAATAAAAGCACATGTCCATAAGGTTCATGTTTTAATTGCATGTATTAGCTCTAGAATTACACAGTTATCCAGTAACTGTTAACGATCTAAGGAACCATAATGATATAATGAGCCTTTTGCGGTTTCACTTTTAATTCGTGTGTACTTAGACATGCATGGCTTAATCTTTGAGACAAGCATATAACTACTGGCAGGATCAACCAGAATAATGTTTTTCCTTCATATTCCATTCATATTTTTTGAATCGAAATAAGCAATATAATAGATATATAGATTTTTCACTTTATATAATTCATGATTTTTATTATATTGAATAAAATTCAATATTTCGCCTTTGGGTAAAATTTTAAATATATAAATATAAGTAAAAAATCTATTCGATTACGGCATTTTTATATAGCATTCGTAATCCATATTTTCATTTTTAATTTATACTTGTTTTACCAATATAACAAGAATTTCATATAATTATTGTAATATATATGTTTCTATAATTTTATCTTTTTATATATACATATTTCATTATAAAATATATTTTATTTCCAACATACATAATTATTGTATCCACACATGTACAATTTTTGTTAACCAATATAAATATTAAGTTAATCATTTGCATTTTGAAGATAAATTTAAAATTTATCTCTTTTCATATATCTCTCTGGTAATATATAACATAAAACCAAGCGCATATGATAATATTTCACATTTAATATATAATTTTATATTTCTTTCATAAGAATCCATATTTGTATTATACCGTAACGATATAATAATCCAACTATACGGCAGGTAATAAATTAATATTTGCCTGCCTCCAAAAATTAACGATAATATATGGAAACGATTTGTTATTCTATATATAATAGAAACTTGACTTTTGTTTCAACGATATTATCTAAAAAGCGTATATTCCTATTATCCGCGGAGCCAAGTCCGTGTTCTATAGAACTGAGAAACAAATTTGTACGGATAATAATATACTTTATTTTATGTAACAATATAAACATAATCCGAAATAAATATTTCGAATAATGCGGGAGGTCGGCAACCACTGCTACCTATAGTAGTTTTTGAACCCGCTGTCTCAAAGCGGGTATTTTCAATTCCGTTTGCCACCCAACATACGGTCTATTCTCTTATATATTAAGAGATTATAGGAACATTTCATTTTTTTTCCATTATTCATATATAATATGATTATTTTTTTTTTATACATATAATAAATATTAATTTTTATATGTTTATTATTTAATTTACTCATATAATTGCCAAATTCATATGAATACATAAGTTTTGAACAATATGAGAGGTCGGCAACCACTGCCTACCTATAGTAGTTTTTGAACCTCTGTCGTAATTCCGGTCGTTTACACTACTATACCTCTCACTATAATGGCTTTTCTCTATAATACTAAGAGAATATGGGAATATTCAGCATTTTTCCCATATACATATAATAATTAACATTTTCATATGTATATTATTTAATTTAATCATATAATTGCCAAATATATGAATACATAAGTTTTGAACAATATGAGAGGTCGGCAAACCACTGCCTACTATAGTAGTTTTTGAACCCTCTGTCGTAATTCCGGTCGTTTACACTACTATACCCTCTCACTATAATGGATTTTCTCTATAATACTAAGAGAATGTGGGAATATTTCAGCATTTTTTCCCTATACATATAATAATTAATCATTTTCATATGTATATTATTTAATTTACTCATACAATTGCCAAAATCATATGAATACATAAGTTTTGAACAATATGAGAGGTCGGCAACCACTGCTACCTATAGTAGTTTTTGAACCCTCTGTCGTAATTCCGGTCGTTTACACTACTATACCTCTCACTTAAATGGCTTTTCTCTATAATACTAAGAGAATATGGGAATATCTCAGCATTTTTTCCCATATACATATAATAATTAACCATTTTCATATGTATATTATTTAATTTAATCATATAATTGCCAAAATCATATGAATACATAAGTTTTGAACATATGAGAGGTCGGCAACCACTGCCTACCTATAGTAGTTTTTGAACCCTCTGTCGTAATTCCGGTCGTTTACACTACTATACCTCTCACTATAATGGATTTTCTCTATAATACTAAGAGAATGTGGGAATATTCAGCATTTTTCCCTTATACATATAATAATTAATCATTTTCATATGTATATTATTTAATTTACTCATACAATTGCCAAAATCATATGAATACATAAGTTTTGAACAATATGAGAGGTGGCAACCACTGCCTACTATAGTAGTTTTTGAACCCTCTGTCGTAATTCCGGTCGTTTACACTACTATACCTCTTCACTTAAAATGGCTTTTTCTCTATAATACTAAGAGAATATGGGAATATCTCTGCATTTTTTTCCCGATATACATATAATAATTAACCATTTTCATATGTATATTATTAATTTATCATAAATTGCAAAATCATATGAATACATAAGTTTTGAACATATGAGAGGTCGGCAACACTGCCTACCTATAGTAGTTTTTGAACCCTCTGTCGTAATCGGTCTTTACACACTATTACCTCACTTAATGGTTTTCTCTATATATAAGAGAAGTGGGAATTTGCATTTTTTCCTTATACATATATAATTAATCATTTTCATAATGTTTATATTTTTTAATTTACTCATATAATTGCCTATATAATACATAAGTTTGAACAATAATCAGAGTCGAACATCCTACTATAGTAGTTTTGAACTCGGTCGTAATTCCGGTGTTTACACTACTATAATCTCACTAATGTTTTCTATAATACGAGAATGGGAATATTTCATCATTTTTTCCCTTATACATATAATAATTAATCATTTTCATATGTATATTATTTAATTTACTCGTATAATTGTCAAAATCATTGAAAATAAGTTATGAACAATATGAGAGGTCGGCGCAACCATATATAGTAGTTGATGACGAGGTGTTTGCAACTTGAACACAATTCATTAAAAGCTTTTTATAATATTGAATTATAATAGGGAAATACATATGCGTCATAAATTGATGACGAGTGTTTGGCAACTTGATCAATTCTTTAAAGTCTTTATATCAAAAATTATATGATAGGGACAATATCATATGCGTCACTAAATTGATGACGAAGGTGTTTGGCAACTTGATTCAATCTTTAAAGTCTTTATATATAAAATTATATGATAAGGACAATATCATATGCGTCATAAATTATAGATTTGGCAACTTGAACAATTATTAAAAGTTATTTAATATATGATATTGGGACAATATCTCTATAAATTGATACTTTTGGCACTGATAAAATTATTTATCTTTATATAAATTAATTTTATATTTATTATAGGGACAATATCATATGCGTCACTAAATTGATGACGAGGTGTTTGGCAACTTGAACAATTCTTAAAGTCTTATATAATTATATGATAGAAAATATATGCGTCACTAAATGATGAGAGGTGGGCAACTTGATCAATCTTTAAAGTCTTTATATCAAAAATTATATGATAAGGACAATATCATATCGTCACTAAATTGATGACGAGTGTTGGCAACTTGACACAATTCAAAAGTCTGTATAATTATATATAGGACAAATATATGCGTCACTAATTGATGAGAGGTGTTTGCAATTAAAATCTTAATCAAAATTATATGATAGGGACAATATCATATGCGTCACTAAATTGATGACGAGGTGTTTGGCAACTTGACACAATTCATTAAAGTCTTTATATTAATTATATGATAGGGACAATATCATATGCGTCACTAAATTGATGACGAGGTTTGGCAACTTGACACAATCATTAAAGTCTTTATATTAATTATATGATAGGGACAATATCATATGCGTCACTAAATTGATGACGAGGTGTTTGGCTACAGGAAAAAATCATTTATTTATCGAATCATCAAGCAAAGGATAAGCTTCAGTGGATCGCAGTATGGCAGCTGCTCAACCACTTACAACACCTTGCCTGTTACAAAAGTCGTTTACAATTGATTCTAGGCTTTGTCATTGTATTAAATAATGCTTTTATATGTAACTAGCGCGGCATCAGGTGATCGAAGATCCTCCTAATTTACTATGTTACAAATTACATTGGCATCACATCCATTGTCGTTTATAAAATAAATTATAAACTTTAAATGGTTTAGAAGCCATACAATGCAAATTGCCCCTTATTTATCATTGCAGTCCAGCACGGATACGACCTTAGAGGCGTTCAGGCATAATCCAACGGACGTAGCGTCATACCACTGTTCGCTCGAACAAGTATTGTGCCATTGGTCCGTACCTGCGGTTCCTCTCGTACTACGCAGGAATGCTGTCGCAACAACGTTTTGTCATTAGTAGGGTAAAACTAACCTGTCTCACGACGGTCTAAACCCAGCTCACGTTCCCTTGCATGGGTGAACAATCCAACGCTTGGTGAATTTTGCTTCACAATGATAGGAAGAGCCGACATCGAAGGATCAAAAAGCGACGTCGCTATGAACGCTTGGCCGCCACAAGCCAGTTATCCCTATGGTAACTTTTCTGACACCTCTTGTTAAAAACTCTTTAAACCAAAAGGATCGATAGGCCGAGCTTTTGCTGTCCCTGTGTGTACTGAACACCGAGATCAAGTCAGCATTTGCCCTTTTGCTCTATGTGTGGTTTCTGTCCGCACTGAGCTGGCCTTGGGACACCTCCGTTATTATTTGAGAGATGTACCGCCCCAGTCAAACTCCCTACCTGGCAATGTCCTTGAATTGGATCATACCTGAGTAATTGGAGTTATACCAAATTTTCAAATCAAAAATACATAAATGCATCGTTTTATTAAAGAATTTGTTTGCGATTATATAACAAACTCGTGATACTTTGATCAAGAAGCTTGCATCAAAACCCAATACCATAAGATATAATAAATATATCCGTATAATGGCTAGGAAATGATACACGTTCCATTTAATCAAGTAAGTAAGGAAACAATAAGAGTAGTGGTATTTCATTGACGATACCAAACCGAGGTCTAATATCTCCCACTTATTCTACACCTCTTATGTCTCCTTACACTGCCAGATTAGAGTCAAGCTCAAAAGGGTCTTCTTTCCCCGCTAATTATTCCAAGCCCGTTCCCTTGGCTGTGGTTTCGCTAGATAGTAGATAGGGACAGTGACTTTCGGACCTCTCCGAACTTGTTTTACGTGGCGTGTTCCACACTGAAGGGATTACAACCACGACACCCTGAACACCCACAAGTGGTGCATGTATCAACATGGTGCATGAGTCTGGATACGCCAGACAAACGTCCCGGACTGGAAGCTATAGCTATGTACATAGCGACCACCCCGGTAGCAATTCGAGTACTTGCTTGCCGGGCAAGCACTCCCCCTTGCTGAGGAGCGAGATCTACCTAAAATCTCTACTGATCTCTGGGTCACAGCACCCGAGTTTTGCGCAACTAGCACCGTAACTCAAACGTCGAACACGAAGGCTCTACCCGCGATATGGGTATCAACCACAGCCACCACGATACTCCCACCAGGGGGCCTACCTCAATGTGCTGTCTTGGAGCAGCACAACCCGTGGTACCGAAAGAGAGGCTCGGTGGGCCTCCTCCTTTTGCTCCGACAAGCATGGTTAGAGGAACCAGTCGCTATATTAGTCGCCTCTTACGACAAGCAATAGCGGGCTGTGGAAGTATTCTCGCCCGCTAACCACACGGCGAAGTTTTGGGCTAAATACCCCTCCTCCTACGGAACACCTCGTCCGCAAACGCTGCCAGCCGTTGAATCCTCTGCTGATCTTCCAGGATTCTATTGAAGGTCCAGTTTTCGCCAAGGCGCTGCACTCCAAGTCCATCGAGGTTTCGCAAATCTGCATATAGAGGACAAGCGCACAATATGTGCATCCAGTCCTCATATGGATCACCACAAGCGCAAGCAGTGGTATCGCTGAGGGCTCTCCCTTGCAAAAATGCGTTAAACGACCCGTGACCTGTCAGCAGGAAAGACGTCCTCATCGAGAATCCAAAGCTTGGATCTCGATAGGCGAGAGTGACGTATGGGATGAACTTGTGCGTCACCCGTCCTGGTTCGCTGTCGTCATCCCATCTGTTTTGCCAATTCTGCAGCAAGCACTCCTCTAGGCGAGTCTTCCTCTGCTTCCAGCTTAGACACGTAGTGTCCTCGCCGTATAGCCAGTCGTTCTCCTCCAGCGGGTATCCACGCTTCAGCTTGTACTTGACCGCTAAAAACTTAGCAGCCAAGTCAAGCGGGGGAGCTCCGCCAAGTACCTGCAGTGCCACTGTGGACACTGTTCGGCATACCGAAAGGCATCCAAGCAGGATTAGCCTCTGGCAGGAGGCTAGTCGTCTCCGGGCGGCTACCTGTTCGGCGGTGTCATACCATACCGGGGCACCAAACAGCACACAAGGTGCCATGAGTCCGTCATATATGGTCCGCCTGGCTCGAGGACTGAAGCCCCAGTCGGCTCGAAGCACACGCGCCAATGCTCCAACGACTCCGGTCATCCGCTGGCGAAGCGAAGCTATGTGCGTGAGGAATTTCATTCCTTCACTGACCGTGATGCCAAGGTACCGACAGCTACGCACATACGGAAGGTTCGCTCCAGCAAACCTCACCGTAGGCGCACGTCTCAAGGCACCTTTCAGCAGCATTATTACCGTCTTGCTGGTCGAGACGGTAACGCCAACTTCCGCTCCCCACGCTTCTACGATGGACATCAGCTCTGCACCTTTTTCCTCTAGCTCAGCTCGGGAATTTCCCTCGACGAGAAGCAGCAAGTCATCCGCGTATGCACTCAGCTGGCAATACGGCTGGAGACGCTGAAGCAGTACATCCATCAGTATGTCCCAGATAAATGGGCCACTGATTGACCCCTGCGGGCAGCCTCTAGTTACCGGTACATCCACAGTACCGGAACTGCTTCGGATCACTGCTCTTCGGCCGGAGAAAAAGCTCTGCCACAAGCCCATCTCCCGGCATCCCAAGTCGGCTAGTCGGCGGAGTGCAGCACTCCATTCGACGTTGTCGAATGCTCCTTTGAAGTCCACGAATGTGCCGAGCACGTATTGCGCCGGGCTGGCACAAACACTGCTCTTCACGTGCCTCCAAGCATCCTCCACACATCGTCCTTGGCGAAATCCAAATTGCCATCTGCAGCCTTCCGGAAGAACTTCTCTCACACGATTCACCATGATGGCCTCGAGCACCTTACCAAAGACTGGTAGCAAGCATATTCCTCTATATGAGGAGGGCTCACATTTGTCCTTATCTGGCCCTTTGAGCAGCGAGACAACTCGTGGGCACTTCCACTCAGCGGGAAAGTATCCTAATCGGATGCATCGGGAAAACAACGATGCAAGGTGCTCGGGTATGGCGCGCCAGACTGCCTTGCAGATAGTGCCATTAATGCCGTCCAAGCCGGGAGAGCGCCTGCTCTTCAACCGGGCAACACATGCATCAACCTCGAATACTTCGAGGGCCGGTGGGACTTCCTCCGCGATGGCAGTCGGTGCTTCGGACTCCGCAACTGGGAAGAAATTGCGGAGGAGCACTCGTGCACAGTCACCCCAATCGGTGATCATCTCGCCATTCACGCGGAGGCACCCAATCTCCGTGCACTTCCTGCGGCCTCGGCAAATCTTATAGACGCGCCCCCATGGGTCGTCGGCATGATCTCCCACGAAGCGTTTCCACTCATCCATTTTCGCCCTCCAAATGAGCTTCTTGTAGTTGGCTGAGGCCCGCCTCAGGTCGACCAATACACGCTCTATTGCGGCATCATCATCATGACGCCTTCCATTTTGAAGTAGGCGACGAAGTCTCCGGACTTCGCGCCTTGCATCACAGAGGTCGGCAGTCCACCAACGTGCTCTCCTGTTGGGCAATCGGATGGACTTTCTTCCCAGCGCAATATCACATACATTATGTACTATACTGCGCAGGGTCGAAACTTGCTGGTCCAACGGCGACTCTGAGAAGTTTTCCGGAAGTTCGGCTGCTCTACTCACCATTTCCTCCTTGAACAATCGCCAACGTGCATTGGAGAAGTTCCAGGACGGCACAGGAGCTATGCTCTCAACTGCGCGCGCGGTAGTTGGTTCGGCCACAACAGTAATGATGTTGTGGTCACTCAATTCCCACTCGTCCACTCTCCACTCATATGTGGCCCACATAGATGCTGCCTCATTGACGATTGTCACGTCGATATCGCTTGTAGCTCTGTAATTATCGAACGTGTACACCTCTGTTGACTGGTTTAGGGCGGCGACTCTTGCCTCCAGCATCCACTCTGACAGCAGCTCACCCCGTCTGTAGTTAGCTTGCCCCTCGGCATGACGAGAGAGTTTGCTAAGCCACATGGGGGACACTGCATTCGCGTCGAGGCCCAGGATTGCGGGGGTTCTGCTGGCCTGCAGCAGGACCGCATCCATGTACCGGATGTACGGTTCCAGAGGTGCATCATACTGGCAGTATGCGGCGCAAAGGAAGATTGAGCCAAAACTCCCTTTCACGACCAGACATACGCCATAATCTGTGGTGAGGGTCTCCACTGGCATACAGATGGCTTCCTGGTGATCCACTAGGATGGCTGCCTTCCCTCGCCGATCGATGAAAATTCTCATTCCTTCAGGCAGCACATCCATTCCGTCCCCGCCGAGATACGGCTCCTGCACCAGCGCGAACATAGACTCCGATCTCCTGAGTCGGACTCCGAGCTCGATGGTCGCAGCTCGGCCTCGGCCACAGTTCGCTTGGATGAAGCTAAACATTAGTGTCTAGCTTGCACCCTCGCCAGCAACGCCCCGTATATCGGGCAAACGCTCGAGAGCATGTAATGCCCCGAGGGTTGCCCTCTGTGGCGGCAGTTCCGGCAGTCCACCGGGTTTTGGCACTTTGCCGCAGTGTGGCCTTGTTGCCCGCACTGGCGACAGACACTATCCTTCTGCCGGCATTCGCTGACCTTGTGGTCGAAACCCACACATCTGTGGCAGGCGTATGTGCGGACCTGTGACCGGCATCGGAATGAGAACCACTTGATGTAGACACGACCTACATCAAGCTTCGCCATCGCCCGGTCGTCAACCTCCAGCGTCACATTTACTGTGGCGCCGTCAGCTACCGACCACGCCTTGGTCACCAGGTGCACTGACTTCTTAAACTGGGCCAGATTCATTTCGCTGTCGAAGTTGTTTTCGTGGAGCTCCTTCATAAACTCCTCAGGGCCGATAGCTGTGTCGACGTCATATACGACGACCTTCGGCTTCTCGGCCGCATTCCGTGCCACATTTAGGCCAACCTCGGCGAATCTTTTTGAAGCGACCACCTTCTGCAGCTCTCCCACCGAAGGAGTGCGAATGATCGCACCACCACCTCGACGGAGCTCACGGACCTCGTGTACTCTGACTCCGAGAGAGGGTGCAACCATCGTTCGCACCTTTTCCGCTATGTCTTTCCCCGATAGCGCAGGGTCGTCGCACTTCACCACCGCTGACCACGTCTCGCGGACCTTGGTAGTCCGCGGGGCAGCGATGGGTGCAACCTGCTGCATCTGGGGAGCATTGGCGGCCGTATTTTTCAACAGATTCAACGACGGCGGCGGCGGTGGCGGCATAGCAAGCCGCGTCTCCAGCTCTCCGCACCGGAGCATTAGCGCCAACACCAGCTCATCGTAGCGGCTGATAGCATATGAGAGCTCTTCCGTGTCCACTTCTCCTAGTCTGCGGAAGCTGCTTCTCACCATGCGCTGTGTGGCCGACAGCTCTGCCATCATGGCTGCTTGCCCAGCACGGGCGGCAGCGGTGGCGGCAGTGGCAGTGGTGGCAACAATTTTAGCAGCAGTGAAAACGGCGGAGGCAGCAGTGTGGTCGGCAGCAGGGGCAGCAGTAGGATCAGCAGCGGTGGCAGCAGCGTGGGGGGGGGCAGCATCAATGGCAGCGTTCTCCGTAGCCGCCCGGGCGTCCTCCAGCGACGAAAACGGCTCCTCCAGTACCCCAACGGGTTCTGGCACTCCATTCGATGCCAGGGCAACCAATTTCGCCTGCGTTGGCGCCGAGCTCTTAGATGCCAGATGGCTTCTGCGCCTGCCTCGTCTGGACTTCATCGAGGCACTACTTCCGCTCAAGGCACTCGCGCTGCTGTCGCTCTCCATCGGCATAAATACGATGGTGGCTCCACCTACCGTCGACGCCAGCAACCGTATGCTCGTTTACTCGCTGACAAAAGGTAGTTGCTCTGGAACTCGAGCTCCACCTATCGGTAGAGTCTGGTAGCACTAAAACTCTCCCTAGACACAAACCTTAGCAGTGACTCCCACCAATAAGCTTTGTGACAGCTGATCAAAAAGCTTACTCGAAAAACTTACTCGTAAGTTCGCCTTCAGCACGTGCTAAGTGGAAAATTCCCAACAATTAATTGTTAATTACTTCCAAACCGCTTGTTTATAACACACGAAAATTAGCACACGACTTTCGCGGAGCACTAATTCACCGATTTTATTACTTTCCAAACACGGAAAACCAAGTTCTTCGCAATCTGTACACGAGCGCAACGAAAACACGTCCGTCGTTAATCCATTCATGCGCGTCACTAATTAGATGACGAGGCATTTGGCTACCTTAAGAGAGTCATAGTTACTCCCGCCGTTGACCCGCGCTTACTTGAATTTCTTCACTTTGACATTCAGAGCACTGGGCAGAAATCACATTGTGTCAACACCCGCTAGGGCCATCACAATGCTTTGTTTTAAT
Organism: Drosophila sechellia; assembly: GCF_004382195.2. Lineage (NCBI taxonomy): Eukaryota > Metazoa > Arthropoda > Insecta > Diptera > Drosophilidae > Drosophila > Drosophila sechellia. The sequence continues at coordinate 24,444 of NW_022611153.1, forward strand.
TAGACAGTCGGATTCCCCAAGTCCGTGCCAGTTCTGAATTGATTGTTAATTGATAATCGTTATAATTGATAAGAACTAATTGGTTTAACCCAAATAGTATTCTTAAAAATTTTAGCAAGAAAGTTCCACAATTGGCTACGTAACTAAACTATCCGGGGAACAAGTAACTAACATAAATGCTAGAAACTCTATTTACCCAGAACGAGCACATAAACCATGTTATTGTTTCCCAATCAAGCCCGACTATCTCAATCTTCAGAGCCAATCCTTATCCCGAAGTTACGGATCTAATTTGCCGACTTCCCTTACCTACATTATTCTATCGACTAGAGACTCTTCACCTTGGAGACCAGCTGCGGATATTGGTACGGCCTGTTGAGAAGTTTGCGTGTCCCCACCATAAATTTTCAAGGTCCGAGGAGAAAATATCGACACAACAGTATATGTCATGCTCTTCTAGCCCATCTACCATATCTCTCTGCGAAAGACTTCCATGGTAGTACGGCTATAAAACAGAAAAGAAAACTCTTCCGATATCTCTCGACGGCTTCTTTATGGTCGTTCCTGTTGCCAGGATGAGCACGAGGCCCATATTTAATAACAAACGGATACTCAACAGGTTACGGAATTGGAACCGTATTCCCTTTCGTTCAAAATTATTCAAGTGTATTATATTCGCTTTGTTTATATAGTTAGGCATTTTTGTTTTACTTGAAAATTTTCGGCTTTCGCCTTGAACTTAGGACCGACTAACTCGTGATCAACCACTGTTCACACGAAACCCTTCTCCACTTCAGTCCTCCAAGGTCTCATTCGATTATTTGCTACTACCACCAAGATCTGTACCAATGGCAGCTCCATGCAGGCTTACGCCAAACACTTCTACGCATACCATTGTACCTTCCTACTCACTAAAGTTTCAAAATTTATATCACAAGTAATATAAATCATCTACTTTAGCGGTAATGTATAGGTATACAACTTAAGCGCCATCCATTTTAAGGGCTAGTTGCTTCGGCAGGTGAGTTGTTACACACTCCTTAGCGGATTTCGACTTCCATGATCACCGTCCTGCTGTTTTAAGCAACCAACGCCTTTCATGGTATCTGCATGAGTTGTTAATTTGGGCACCGTAACATTACGTTTGGTTCATCCCACAGCGCCAGTTCTGCTTACCAAAAGTGGCCCACTGGGCACATTATATCATAACCTTGAACTTCATATCAAGAAAGTTAAGGTTCTTACCCATTTAAAGTTTGAGAATAGGTTAAGATCGTTTCGACCCTAAGGCCTCTAATCATTCGCTTTACCAGATAAGATTATTTTATATAATATTAAAATGCACCAGCTATCCTGAGGGAAACTTCGGAAGGAACCAGCTACTAGATGGTTCGATTGGTCTTTCGCCCCTATACTCAATTCTGACAATCGATTTGCACGTCAGAACTGTTTCGGTCTTCCATCAGGGTTTCCCCTGACTTCAACCTGATCAAGTATAGTTCACCATCTTTCGGGTCACAGCATATATGCTCAAGGTACGTTCCAGTTAGAGGCATAAATAATATAAATATACATTATACATAACTATATAGAACGCCCCGGGATTGTGTTAATTAGCTATAAATAGCTAAAAAACTAATCCCATTATTAGTCAAGTTAATTACGCTATTAGGTTTACATCCCAATAACTTGCACATATGTTAGACTCCTTGGTCCGTGTTTCAAGACGGGTCCCGAAGGTATCCTGAATCTTTCGCATTGTTAATCATACAAGAGCATATAATAAACACAAAAATCAATGATAATTATGCCATTATATAATTCCGAAAAATTAACGCTCTGTAATAATATAAATCTATCAGCACTTTATCAAATTAATAACATTTATTCTGTGTTAAAATGCAAGCAATTTAATTGGAATAAACTATAAGTTATATTTTATGATAAATTTGGGATATGCTAATAGATTACAATGTCCTTATATGGAAAAAATGCACATTATTCTTAATAATATTATTTAAATATTACAATTTTAATGATGAATTTTCCATAACGGATATTCAGGTTCATCGGGCTTAACCTCTAAGCAGTTTCACGTACTGTTTAACTCTCTATTCAGAGTTCTTTTCAACTTTCCCTCACGGTACTTGTTTACTATCGGTCTCATGGTTATATTTAGTTTTAGATGGAGTTTACCACCCACTTAGTGCTGCACTATCAAGCAACACGACTCTTTGGAAACATCATCTAGCAATCATTAACGTTATACGGGCCTGGCACCCTCTATGGGTAAATGGCCTCATTTAAGAAGGACTTAAATCATTAATTTCTCATACTAGAATATTGACGCTCCATACACTGCATCTCACATTTGCCATATAGACAAAGTGACTTAGTGCTGAACTGTTTTCTTTTCGCTCGCCGCTACTAAGAAAATCCTTGTTAGTTTCTTTTCCTCCCCTAATTAATATGCTTAAATTCAGGGGGTAGTCCCATATGAGTTGAGGTTGTATATATAACTATATTTTGCCATAAATTCTTTATATATAAATGATAAAACAATCAATTAAATTCGTTATAAATAGTTCCAATAGTTCTTGTAAGCAAAGTCATTTTTATCCATTTAACGAACCAACGAAGAATAATAACAAAACCAAGATTTTTCTTTTTCCGAATCATTAATAAGAGACAATTCTAGATGAAAAATATTTCAATTTTTTATGCTAGACATTTCTCAGTATTATTTGATTGAAAAAGAAAATATTTCTCTTCGTTTTTCACATTCAAATGTGAGATAATGTTTTTCATTTCTTTTTTAATATTATGAATAAAATCATTATTTAATCCAATAATATACCATATGCTTATAAAAAATTTATAAACAACTTAATTAGCATAGTCTTACAACCCTCAACCATATGTAGTCCAAGCAGCACTATAAAATTAATTAAAGTACATAACAGCATGGACTGCGATATGCGTTCAAAATGTCGATGTTCATGTGTCCTGCAGTTCACACGATGACGCACAGTTTGCTGCGTTCTTCATCGACCCATGAGCCGAGTGATCCACCGCTTAGAGTTTTATAATTCAATTTTATATAATGTCAATATTGTTTTTATTGAAAGAAATTAAAAATACACCATTTTACTGGCATATATCAATTCCTTCAATAAATTTATTTTTATACCTAAAATAAATGTTGCGAAATGTCTTAGTTTCATATAAGCATTATGTATCATAATAATCTGGTTATGGTTTGCTATTTTGGGTGACACATACTGCAAAATTTATATAAAACATTAACCTGATGGATGACAGGTACAAACATTGTATATTTTAGGTTGTTGCATTAGCCAACGTATGCTCATAACATAGATGAACAATACATATTCGCAACGCGTGTATATTATGGTCCATATACACACACACTTATTTTGATTACCACACATTCAAAGTTATTTTTATTTTAATTCGACTTCTACTTTCGAATTTAGTTTAGTTTCTTCGATTTCCATTTTCGAGAATTTGTTTTTATAGGAAACGCCGTTGTTGTAGTAAGTACTGCCACAAATACGCACAGCAACATTAATAATGTTAAAGTCTTTTTATGAGGTTGCCAAGCCCCACATATAAAATAAAAGCCATCTTCATTTTATTTTGACTTTAACTTTTGATTCCGTGGAATCATTTTGTAATATTTTTATTTTGGTAAATTGTATTTATTTGTATTATAACAAATATTTATTAACGATAAGGATATTATACAATAATGATCCTTCCGCAGGTTCACCTACGGAAACCTTGTTACGACTTTTACTTCCTCTAAATAATCAAGTTCGGTCAACTTTTGCGAAACAACCGTAACACGCAAGGCGTCACAGTGATCACGTCCGGAGACCTCACTAAATAATTCAATCGGTAGTAGCGACGGGCGGTGTGTACAAAGGGCAGGGACGTAATCAATGCGAGTTAATGACTCACACTTACTGGGAATTCCAAGTTCATGTGAACAGTTTCAGTTCACAATCCCAAGCATGAAAGTGGTTCAGCGGTTTACCCGGACCTCTCGGTCTAGGAAATACACGTTGATACTTTCATTGTAGCGCGCGTGCAGCCCAGGACATCTAAGGGCATCACAGACCTGTTATTGCTCAATCTCATTATTGCTAGACGCAATTTGTCCATTTAAGAAGCTAGTGTCCTTATAATGGGACAAACCAACAGGTACGGCTCCACTTACATAAACACATTCAAACACAATAAACATTTTACTGCCACCATGAATGAAGGCTACATAAGCTTCAGCACCATAATCCTGAAGATATCTATTTAATATATTTGAGTCTCGTTCGTTATCGGAATTAACCAGACAAATCACTCCACGAACTAAGAACGGCCATGCACCACCACCCATAGATTCGAGAAAGAGCTATCAATCTGTCTTACACACTTATGTTCGGACCTGGTAAGTTTTCCCGTGTTGAGTCAAATTAAGCCGCAGGCTCCACTCCTGGTGGTGCCCTTCCGTCAATTCCTTTAAGTTTCAGCTTTGCAACCATACTTCCCCCGGAGCCCAAAAGCTTTGGTTTCCCGGGAAGCGACTGAGAGAGCCATAAAAGTAGCTACACCCAATTGCTAGCTGGCATCGTTTATGGTTAGAACTAGGGCGGTATCTGATCGCCTTCGAACCTCTAACTTTCGTTCTTGATTAATGAAAACATCTTTGGCAAATGCTTTCGCTTAAGTTAGTCTTACGACGGTCCAAGAATTTCACCTCTCGCGTCGTAATACTAATGCCCCCAAACTGCTTCTATTAATCATTACCTCTTGATCTGAAAACCAATGAAAGCAGAACAGAGGTCTTATTTCATTATCCCATGCACAGAATATTCAGGCATTTGAAGCCTGCTTTAAGCACTCTAATTTGTTCAAAGTAATAGTACCGGCCCACAATAACACTCGTTTAAGAGCACTAGTGCAGGTTTTTAAATAGGAGGAACATATGAAAAAATTTTTTTTTTTTTTTTTTTTTTTTTTTAGCGTGCGTTTATTTATTTAAAATCTGTCCTAGTGGACAATAATTAAATGGTTTTGCGGGGGAACATTAGCTTAAGGGATACTATTGTACATGTATTTGTGGCGGGTTTTATATGTGTTGTCTATTGTTGTGGAAGATCGAGAGGGTGTCTCCTCATGAGACGTCTGCTTGTTTGGCTATTGTCTAACAGGTTGGTGGCGAGGTGGTTAGGGTGGTTTTCGAGCCTTTTCAGGTATCTCTCGCTGAGCCTGGAGATTTCATCAGCGACTTGTGGGATTCCAAGTTCCCTATGTATGGCGACATTCTCGTGGTAGGGATGCGCATTACAGGCAATTCTCAAGCACCTATTCTGGAACCGCTGTATACGCAGGCGATTCGTGTGGCTTGCCGTGCCCCATAGCTGTATCCCGTAGGTCCAGATGGGCTTGAGAATTGCCTTGTACACCAGGATTTTGTGGTTCTGCCTTAGCTTGGACCCTCTCCCAATAAGCCAATGCATCTGCCTCAGACGCGCATCGGCCTGTATGCGTTTGCTGACGATGTGGGGACGCCAAGTGAGCCTGCGGTCCAGGGTAAGTCCTAGGTACTTGGGTGCGGGTGCGTTGGGAATGATGACTCCGTTTAGCGTGACCGGTGGGCAGTCTCCTCTCCTTAGTGCAAATGTTGTTTGGGTAGATTTTTCCGCGTTCACTACGATGTTCCACCTGCTGAGCCAGGGATGTAGCGCGTCCATTTGCCTTTGGATTGTTTCGGAGGCTTCTCGTGGGTCGGATGAGGAGGCGAGGAAAGCCGTGTCATCTGCATAAGTCGCTATAGTTAGGTTCCTGGAGGGGATTATGGGAAGGTCTGCGGTGTAAAGGGTGTACAGTATTGGTCCGAGCACACTGCCTTGCGGAACTCCAGCTCTGATCAGTCTGGGTAGGCTTATTGCACTTCCGCATCTGACTTGGAATGCTCTTCCCTCAGTGTAGGATTTGAGGAGGGTAAAATGGGGGCTTGGGAGGTAGGATTTGAGTTTATGGAGGAGTCCAGGATGCCAAACTCTGTCGAATGCCTGCTTCACGTCGAGCATTACAGCGCAGCAGTATTTCTTTTGCTCGAATGCCTCGAGGATCCGTTCGACTAGCCGGTGGCATTGCTCTGGTGTTCCGTGGGAGCGCCTGAAGCCAAACTGGTGATCGGGGATCAAACCAGCCTCATCCAGTACTGGCAATACTCTGCGCAAAAATACTCTTTCGAGTATTTTGGAGAGGATTGCCAGCAAACTAATCGGACGATAGGAGGCGAGATTGGCTTCAGGCTTACCAGGCTTGAGGAGGACAATAACCTCTGCTCTTTTCCACTCTTCCGGGAAGTACCCTAGCCGGAAGCAGCTGTTGTAAATGCTGGCCAGCATTTGTGTGCAGCGGGATGGGAGCATTTTTAGGGCCGCCGCATCTATACGATCCAGGCCTGGAGATTTGTTGTTCTTCAGTAGAGCAATCTCCTGCGCAACTTCCTCAGGGTCGACTGGTTCCAACGGGGGACCGGGAGAGCTTGGGCTATTGAGAAACCGGGCTGTTTCAGCATGTTCTTCGGCAGTGCAGCAGTCGAACGGAGAGAAGGCGTTGTAAAGGTGTTCGGCGAAAGCTTCTGCTCTTTCAGCATCCGAAAGGCACCAGGATCCATCTGCTTTGCGCACTGCGGAAACCTTTTTGGCTGGTCGTTTAATGTGGCGGGTGACGTTCCACAGATTGTGGTCTGGGTCCCCGGGAGAGAGTTCCTCGAGGAATCTGAGGAAGGAGTCCTGGCGTAGGCTGGAGATCTTGTCCTTCAACTCCTTTGTGGCGTGATTGAGCGCTGTTTTGTCTCTTGGATTGCGCGTCAAGAACCAAACTCTCCTGAGACGCCTCTTCTCAGTCACGAGTGCCGCAATTTCCGGGGACCAGAGGTGGAGGTCCCTGCTAGGTGTTCTCGCAGTCTTTGGTGGCGGTGGGCTTGCGAATTCCGCAGCGTTTTGCATCTGCCTGGTGAGATTCCCGATAGCTTCATCAATGTTCCTGGGTGTGTTGAGGATGGGGTTCGGATTGACGGTGGAGAGCATCCAGGACGCGAACTTGGCGGCGTCGGTATATTTTCCAGTGAGCCTTCTGAGCGGGGTTTTCCTGAGGACTGGCGTGTTGATTAGCACGTTTATTGCACAGTGGTCTGACAGGAGATCAGCATTTGTTGTGCAGCTGATCTTCGCATGCCCTATGCCTTTCGACACAGCAAAGTCCAGTAGGTCTGGAGTCTTGAGGGGATTCGTTGGCCAGTGAGTGGGCTCGCCAGTGGAGTGGCAGTCCAGTCGGTGGCGTTGCAGGTACCCAAACAGAGTTTTCCCTTTGGGGTTGTTGGCGCGCGATCCCCACCAAGAATGTTTGGCGTTATAATCTCCAGCTGCTATGAAGCGGGGCCCAAAATGCTCGAAGAACTCACTGAGGTGAGATGCTGTTATGCGGTATCTGGGGGGAAAGTAGACCGCTCCAATGTCTAAATCTCCTTGCGGGCTGACAATCCTGATGACAGGACATTGTGCCCAGTCTTGCTGAAACGCGGGCAGCTCTAGGTATTGAATACCGCTCCTGATGAGGATGGCTGCTCCACCGCGTGCTCTGCCAGAAGGATGGTCTGCATGGATGAGGTCATATCCGCTGATATTAAAGTGGGATCTGGGGGAGAAGTGGGTTTCGGCTACGAGTAGGATATCGATCTGGTGGGTCTTCAGATGGTGCTCGACTATGGCCTTGCTGTTCTGCAGGCCGTTCGCATTCCAGACGACTAGGTGGAGCTTTAGTTGCATGACTTGCTGTTGAGAATGGTGGCCACCAGCTGTGTCATCTGGGTGAACATGCGCTCCATCATCCTTTCCATCATTCCTTCCATGCGAGCGAACATCGCTTCTATCTGACCGGAGTGTGGGGTTTCTGTTTGGGTTTGGACTGGGGTTGTGGGATTCTGCGGTGCTGCGTGCACTCCGTTGAGGGCGTCTCGGTAGCTCCTGCCAGAGGTGACGTTTGGTGATGCCACGGGCGGCGCCTTGTTAGCATTAGCGACGGGCCTTGTTTTCGGAGCAGCGAGTGCTTTGGCCCTTTTGTATGCAGGGCATCCCTTGAAAGACGCAGGATGGTCCGCCTGGCAGTGGAAGCAGCACGCTTTGTCGTCCTCCCTCTTCTCACATGCCCTCGATTCGTGAGGGCCTCCACACTTTACACATCGGTATTCCAGGAAGCAGTAACGCTGTGTATGACCGAATCCTTGGCACCTGAAGCATTGAGGCACGTCGTTGAACTTCTGCGGCGGTTCAATGGTTACTACCGACCTGCAGATCCGCTTGACTTGGTAGACGTCTTTGTTGTTGCTGGAAGGCTCCAGGTTGGCGAAGAATATTCCCAGCGGTTCTTTAGTTCTTCTGCCAATGGGATTGTGCAGATCTCTAACAGCGTGCCCTTGTCTGCGAAGGTCTTCAATGATTTCCTCACGATCGGTGGAGTGGTGGAGTCCTTTGATGACAACCTTGTATGCACGTTCATCTTTCGGCTGGAAAGTCCGATGCCTCTTGTTTTGGGCCACAAGTTGGAGACGCAGAGCTGTATAGGACTCTTTGTCCGGCATCATGACACGTACGTTGTTGCCATTCACGGTCTTGTAGGTAAAATTGTTCTTCGGGCCTACAAGAGTCGTGATCATCTTGACGAGTGCCGAGATGTTGGTCACATCGGGGATAAAAATCGGAGGTGGCTTGATGGTCTTCGGGGTGGGCTTTGGTTTCTCGGGGGTCTTGGGCTTGGAATCGTCTTTAGGTCCGGGTTCGTCATCAGAGCTCTCTTGGTCGTACTCGTCTTCTTCGGTCGAGAGTAAAGCGAAGGCGTTGTTGGCGAGCTTCTTGCGCAGAGCTGCGCTAGTGCTTGGCTTATCTTCCAGCTCCTCTCCCTGTGCTTTCTTTGCCGGTTTTCGCTTTATCTCGCCCGGCTCTGTATGCGAGGTGCTTCCCTCGCTGCTGGAGCTGCTCTTGCGTGTTCTCAGAGCCTTTTTGCGTGGTGTTGTTCCAAGCTTGTGGGTGCGCGGGGGGGCCTGCCAGTCCATCTTCTCCAAAGTTGATAAGGAGTGAGGAGGGGGGGGGGGGGGGAAGCTGGGCACCGTAAGCCGGTGAGCCAGGCAGCACGTGGCTGCTGCTTTGCAATTATACCGCTGCTTCGAGCACTGGGTTTTTTGCGCTGATAACACGCACACTCGGGTGTGCGATGGTGTTAGTGCGAACTACCGTTAGGTACGTTGGCTGGGCCAATCAAAACGCGCGACAAGATCACGCGACGCGAAGTGGCTGGGCACAAGTAACGGGACTTACAACTGTGAACAATTTGCTAACAATTTGCTAACAATTTGCTGTCGATCCGCAGGCACGTCTGCACTCGTCGAGTGTTCGATCGCGACTGATATGAAAAAATACAAGTATTTAATCACATATAAGAACTCCACCGGTAATACGCTTACATACATAAAGGTATAGTACTAACCACAATTGTAAGTTGTACTACCCGTATGAAGCACAAGTTCAACTACGAACGTTTTAACCGCAACAACTTTAATATACGCTATTGGAGCTGGAATTACCGCGGCTGCTGGCACCAGACTTGCCCTCCAATTGGTCCTTGTTAAAGGATTTAAAGTGTACTCATTCCAATTACAGGGCCTCGGATATGAGTCCTGTATTGTTATTTTTCGTCACTACCTCCCCGAGCTGGGAGTGGGTAATTTACGCGCCTGCTGCCTTCCTTAGATGTGGTAGCCGTTTCTCAGGCTCCCTCTCCGGAATCGAACCCTGATTCCCCGTTACCCGTTGCAACCATGGTAGTCCTAGATACTACCATCAAAAGTTGATAGGGCAGACATTTGAAAGATCTGTCGTCGGTACAAGACCATACGATCTGCATGTTATCTAGAGTTCAACCAATATAACGATCTTGCGATCGCTTGGTTTTAGCCTAATAAAAGCACATGTCCCATAAGGTTCATGTTTTAATTGCATGTATTAGCTCTAGAATTACCACAGTTATCCAAGTAACTGTTAACGATCTAAGGAACCATAACTGATATAATGAGCCTTTTGCGGTTTCACTTTTAATTCGTGTGTACTTAGACATGCATGGCTTAATCTTTGAGACAAGCATATAACTACTGGCAGGATCAACCAGAATAATGTTTTTCCTTCATATTCCATTCATATTTTTTGAATCGAAATAAGCAATATAATAGATATATAGATTTTTCACTTTATATAATTCCATGATTTTTATTATATTGAATAAAATTCAATATTTCGCCTTTGGGTAAAATTTTAAATATATAAATATAAGTAAAAAATCTATTCGATTACGGCCATTTTTATATAGCATTCGTAATCCATATTTTCATTTTTAATTTATACTTGTTTTACCAATATAACAAGAATTTCATATAATTATTGTAATATATATGTTTCTATAATTTTATCTTTTTATATATACATATTTCATTATAAAATATCATTTTATTTCCAACATACATAATTATTGTATCCACACATGTACAATTTTTGTTTAACCAATATAAATATTAAGTTAAATCATTTGCATTTTGAAGATAAATTTAAAATTTATCTCTTTTCATATATCTCTCTGGTAATATATAACATAAAACCAAGCGCATATGATAATATTTCCACATTTAATATATAATTTTATATTTCTTTCATAAGAATCCATATTTGTATTATACCGTAACGATATAATAATCCAACTATACGGCAGGTAATAAATTAATATTTGCCTGCCTCCAAAAATTAACGATAATATATGGAAACGATTTGTTATTCTATATATAATAGAAACTTGACTTTTGTTTCAACGATATTATCTAAAAAGCGTATATTCCTATTATCCGCGGAGCCAAGTCCCGTGTTCTATAGAACTGAGAAACAAATTTGTACGGATAATAATATACTTTATTTTATGTAACCAATATAAACATAATCCGAAATAAATATTTCGAATAATGCGGGAGGTCGGCAACCACTGCCTACCTATAGTAGTTTTTGAACCCGCTGTCCTCAAAGCGGGTATTTTCAATTCCGTTTGCCACCCAACATACGGTCTATTCTCTTATATATTAAGAGATTATAGGAACATTTCATTTTTTTTCCATTATTCATATATAATATGATTATTTTTTTTTTATACATATAATAAATATTAATTTTTATATGTTTATTATTTAATTTACTCATATAATTGCCAAATTCATATGAATACATAAGTTTTGAACAATATGAGAGGTCGGCAACCACTGCCTACCTATAGTAGTTTTTGAACCCTCTGTCGTAATTCCGGTCGTTTACACTACTATACCCTCTCACTATAATGGCTTTTCTCTATAATACTAAGAGAATATGGGAATATCTCAGCATTTTTTCCCATATACATATAATAATTAACCATTTTCATATGTATATTATTTAATTTAATCATATAATTGCCAAAATCATATGAATACATAAGTTTTGAACAATATGAGAGGTCGGCAACCACTGCCTACCTATAGTAGTTTTTGAACCCTCTGTCGTAATTCCGGTCGTTTACACTACTATACCCTCTCACTATAATGGATTTTCTCTATAATACTAAGAGAATGTGGGAATATTTCAGCATTTTTTCCCTTATACATATAATAATTAATCATTTTCATATGTATATTATTTAATTTACTCATACAATTGCCAAAATCATATGAATACATAAGTTTTGAACAATATGAGAGGTCGGCAACCACTGCCTACCTATAGTAGTTTTTGAACCCTCTGTCGTAATTCCGGTCGTTTACACTACTATACCCTCTCACTTAAATGGCTTTTCTCTATAATACTAAGAGAATATGGGAATATCTCAGCATTTTTTCCCATATACATATAATAATTAACCATTTTCATATGTATATTATTTAATTTAATCATATAATTGCCAAAATCATATGAATACATAAGTTTTGAACAATATGAGAGGTCGGCAACCACTGCCTACCTATAGTAGTTTTTGAACCCTCTGTCGTAATTCCGGTCGTTTACACTACTATACCCTCTCACTATAATGGATTTTCTCTATAATACTAAGAGAATGTGGGAATATTTCAGCATTTTTTCCCTTATACATATAATAATTAATCATTTTCATATGTATATTATTTAATTTACTCATACAATTGCCAAAATCATATGAATACATAAGTTTTGAACAATATGAGAGGTCGGCAACCACTGCCTACCTATAGTAGTTTTTGAACCCTCTGTCGTAATTCCGGTGGTTTACACTACTATACCCTCTCACTTAAATGGCTTTTCTCTATAATACTAAGAGAATATGGGAATATCTCTGCATTTTTTCCCATATACATATAATAATTAATCATTTTCGTATGTATATTATTTAATTTACTCATACAATTGCCAAAATCATATGAATACATAAGTTTTGAACAATATGAGAGGTCGGCAACCACTGCCTACCTATAGTAGTTTTTGAACCCTCTGTCGTAATTCCGGTCGTTTACACTACTATACCCTCTCACTTAAATGGCTTTTCTCTATAATACTAAGAGAATATGGGAATATCTCTGCATTTTTTCCCATATACATATAATAATTAACCATTTTCATATGTATATTATTTAATTTAATCATATAATTGCCAAAATCATATGAATACATAAGTTTTGAACAATATGAGAGGTCGGCAACCACTGCCTACCTATAGTAGTTTTTGAACCCTCTGTCGTAATTCCGGTCGTTTACACTACTATACCCTCTCACTATAATGGATTTTCTCTATAATACTAAGAGAATGTGGGAATATTTCAGCATTTTTTCCCTTATACATATAATAATTAATCATTTTCATATGTATATTATTTAATTTACTCATATAATTGCCAAATTCATATGAATACATAAGTTTTGAACAATATGAGAGGTCGGCAACCACTGCCTACCTATAGTAGTTTTTGAACCCTCTGTCGTAATTCCGGTCGTTTACACTACTATACCCTCTCACTATAATGGATTTTCTCTATAATACTAAGAGAATGTGGGAATATTTCAGCATTTTTTCCCTTATACATATAATAATTAATCATTTTCATATGTATATTATTTAATTTACTCATACAATTGCCAAAATCATATGAATACATAAGTTTTGAACAATATGAGAGGTCGGCAACCACTGCCTACCTATAGTAGTTTTTGAACCCTCTGTCGTAATTCCGGTCGTTTACACTACTATACCCTCTCACTTAAATGGCTTTTCTCTATAATACTAAGAGAATATGGGAATATCTTAGCATTTTTTCCCATATACATATAATAATTAACCATTTTCATATGTATATTTTTTAATTTACTCATATAATTGCCAAAATCATATAAATACATAAGTTTGAACAATATCAGAGGTCGGCAACGGTCTTTCCTCTATAATACTAAGATAATATGGGAATATTTCATCATTTTTTCCCTTATACATATAATAATTAATCATTTTCATATGTATATTATTTAATTTACTCGTATAATTGTCAAAATCCTATGAACACATAAGAGAATACAATATGAGAGGTCGGCGCAACCATAATATAGTAGTTGATGACGAGGTGTTTGGCAACTTGACACAATCCATTAAAGTCTTTATATTAATTATATGAAAGGGACAATATCATATGCGTCACTAAATTGATGACGAGGTGTTTGGCAACTTGATACAATTCTTTAAAGTCTTTATATCAAAAATTATATGATAGGGACAATATCATATGCGTCACTAAATTGATGACGAGGTGTTTGGCAACTTGACACAATTCATTAGAGTCTGTATATTAATTATATGATAGGGACAATATCATATGCGTCACTAAATTGATGACGAGGTGTTTGGCAACTTGATACAATTCTTTAAAGTCTTTATATCAAAAATTATATAATAAGGACAATATCATATGCGTCACTAAATTGATGACGAGGTGTTTGGCAACTTGACACAATCCATTAAAGTCTTTATATTAATTATATGATAGGGACAATATCATATGCGTCACTAAATTGATGACGAGGTGTTTGGCAACTTGATACAATTCTTTAAAGTCTATATATCAAAAATTATATGATAGGGACAATATCATATGCGTCACTAAATTGATGACGAGGTGTTTGGCAACTTGACACAATTCATTAAAGTCTGTATATTAATTATATGATAGGGACAATATCATATGCGTCACTAAATTGATGACGAGGTGTTTGGCAACTTGATACAATTCTTTAAAGTCTTTATATCAAAAATTATATGATAAGGACAATATCATATGCGTCACTAAATTGATGACGAGGTGTTTGGCAACTTGACACAATCCATTAAAGTCTTTATATTAATTATATGATAGGGACAATATCATATGCGTCACTAAATTGATGACGAGGTGTTTGGCAACTTGATACAATTCTTTAAAGTCTTTATATCAAAAATTATATGATAAGGACAATATCATATGCGTCACTAAATTGATGACGAGGTGTTTGGCAACTTGACACAATTCATTAAAGTCTTTATATTAATTATATGATAGGGACAATATCATATGCGTCACTAAATTGATGACGAGGTGTTTGGCAACTTGACACAATCCATTAAAGTCTTTATATTAATTATATGATAGGGACAATATCATATGCGTCACTAAATTGATGACGAGGTGTTTGGCAACTTGATTCAATTCTTTAAAGTCTTTATATCAAAAATTATATGATAAGGACAATATCATATGCGTCACTAAATTGATGACGAGGTGTTTGGCAACTTGACACAATTCATTAAAGTCTGTATATTAATTATATGATAGGGACAATATCATATGCGTCACTAAATTGATGACGAGGTGTTTGGCAACTTGATACAATTCTTTAAAGTCTTTATATCAAAAATTATATGATAGGGACAATATCATATGCGTCACTAAATTGATGACGAGGTGTTTGGCAACTTGACACAATCCATTAAAGTCTTTATATTAATTATATGATAGGGACAATATCATATGCGTCACTAAATTGATGACGAGGTGTTTGGCTACAGGAAAAAATCATTTATTTATCGAATCATCAAGCAAAGGATAAGCTTCAGTGGATCGCAGTATGGCAGCTGCTCAACCACTTACAACACCTTGCCTGTTACAAAAGTCGTTTACAATTGATTCTAGGCTTTGTCATTGTATTAAATAATGCTTTTATATGTAACTAGCGCGGCATCAGGTGATCGAAGATCCTCCTAATTTACTATGTTACAAATTACATTGGCATCACATCCATTGTCGTTTATAAAATAAATTATAAACTTTAAATGGTTTAGAAGCCATACAATGCAAATTGCCCCTTATTTATCATTGCAGTCCAGCACGGATACGACCTTAGAGGCGTTCAGGCATAATCCAACGGACGTAGCGTCATACCACTGTTCGCTCGAACAAGTATTGTGCCATTGGTCCGTACCTGCGGTTCCTCTCGTACTACGCAGGAATGCTGTCGCAACAACGTTTTGTCATTAGTAGGGTAAAACTAACCTGTCTCACGACGGTCTAAACCCAGCTCACGTTCCCTTGCATGGGTGAACAATCCAACGCTTGGTGAATTTTGCTTCACAATGATAGGAAGAGCCGACATCGAAGGATCAAAAAGCGACGTCGCTATGAACGCTTGGCCGCCACAAGCCAGTTATCCCTATGGTAACTTTTCTGACACCTCTTGTTAAAAACTCTTTAAACCAAAAGGATCGATAGGCCGAGCTTTTGCTGTCCCTGTGTGTACTGAACACCGAGATCAAGTCAGCATTTGCCCTTTTGCTCTATGTGTGGTTTCTGTCCGCACTGAGCTGGCCTTGGGACACCTCCGTTATTATTTGAGAGATGTACCGCCCCAGTCAAACTCCCTACCTGGCAATGTCCTTGAATTGGATCATACCTGAGTAATTGGAGTTATACCAAATTTTCAAATCAAAAATACATAAATGCATCGTTTTATTAAAGAATTTGTTTGCGATTATATAACAAACTCGTGATACTTTGATCAAGAAGCTTGCATCAAAACCCAATACCATAAGATATAATAAATATATCCGTATAATGGCTAGGAAATGATACACGTTCCATTTAATCAAGTAAGTAAGGAAACAATAAGAGTAGTGGTATTTCATTGACGATACCAAACCGAGGTCTAATATCTCCCACTTATTCTACACCTCTTATGTCTCCTTACACTGCCAGATTAGAGTCAAGCTCAAAAGGGTCTTCTTTCCCCGCTAATTATTCCAAGCCCGTTCCCTTGGCTGTGGTTTCGCTAGATAGTAGATAGGGACAGTGACTTTCGGACCTCTCCGAACTTGTTTTACGTGGCGTGTTCCACACTGAAGGGATTACAACCACGACACCCTGAACACCCACAAGTGGTGCATGTATCAACATGGTGCATGAGTCTGGATACGCCAGACAAACGTCCCGGACTGGAAGCTATAGCTATGTACATAGCGACCACCCCGGTAGCAATTCGAGTACTTGCTTGCCGGGCAAGCACTCCCCCTTGCTGAGGAGCGAGATCTACCTAAAATCTCTACTGATCTCTGGGTCACAGCACCCGAGTTTTGCGCAACTAGCACCGTAACTCAAACGTCGAACACGAAGGCTCTACCCGCGATATGGGTATCAACCACAGCCACCACGATACTCCCACCAGGGGCCTACCTCAATGTGCTGTCTTGGAGCAGCACAACCCGTGGTACCGAAAGAGAGGCTCGGTGGGCCTCCTCCTTTTGCTCCGACAAGCATGGTTAGAGGAACCAGTCGCTATATTAGTCGCCTCTTACGACAAGCAATAGCGGGCTGTGGAAGTATTCTCGCCCGCTAACCACACGGCGAAGTTTTGGGCTAAATACCCCTCCTCCTACGGAACACCTCGTCCGCAAACGCTGCCAGCCGTTGAATCCTCTGCTGATCTTCCAGGATTCTATTGAAGGTCCAGTTTTCGCCAAGGCGCTGCACTCCAAGTCCATCGAGGTTTCGCAAATCTGCATATAGAGGACAAGCGCACAATATGTGCATCCAGTCCTCATATGGATCACCACAAGCGCAAGCAGTGGTATCGCTGAGGGCTCTCCCTTGCAAAAATGCGTTAAACGACCCGTGACCTGTCAGCAGGAAAGACGTCCTCATCGAGAATCCAAAGCTTGGATCTCGATAGGCGAGAGTGACGTATGGGATGAACTTGTGCGTCACCCGTCCTGGTTCGCTGTCGTCATCCCATCTGTTTTGCCAATTCTGCAGCAAGCACTCCTCTAGGCGAGTCTTCCTCTGCTTCCAGCTTAGACACGTAGTGTCCTCGCCGTATAGCCAGTCGTTCTCCTCCAGCGGGTATCCACGCTTCAGCTTGTACTTGACCGCTAAAAACTTAGCAGCCAAGTCAAGCGGGGGAGCTCCGCCAAGTACCTGCAGTGCCACTGTGGACACTGTTCGGCATACCGAAAGGCATCCAAGCAGGATTAGCCTCTGGCAGGAGGCTAGTCGTCTCCGGGCGGCTACCTGTTCGGCGGTGTCATACCATACCGGGGCACCAAACAGCACACAAGGTGCCATGAGTCCGTCATATATGGTCCGCCTGGCTCGAGGACTGAAGCCCCAGTCGGCTCGAAGCACACGCGCCAATGCTCCAACGACTCCGGTCATCCGCTGGCGAAGCGAAGCTATGTGCGTGAGGAATTTCATTCCTTCACTGACCGTGATGCCAAGGTACCGACAGCTACGCACATACGGAAGGTTCGCTCCAGCAAACCTCACCGTAGGCGCACGTCTCAAGGCACCTTTCAGCAGCATTATTACCGTCTTGCTGGTCGAGACGGTAACGCCAACTTCCGCTCCCCACGCTTCTACGATGGACATCAGCTCTGCACCTTTTTCCTCTAGCTCAGCTCGGGAATTTCCCTCGACGAGAAGCAGCAAGTCATCCGCGTATGCACTCAGCTGGCAATACGGCTGGAGACGCTGAAGCAGTACATCCATCAGTATGTCCCAGATAAATGGGCCACTGATTGACCCCTGCGGGCAGCCTCTAGTTACCGGTACATCCACAGTACCGGAACTGCTTCGGATCACTGCTCTTCGGCCGGAGAAAAAGCTCTGCCACAAGCCCATCTCCCGGCATCCCAAGTCGGCTAGTCGGCGGAGTGCAGCACTCCATTCGACGTTGTCGAATGCTCCTTTGAAGTCCACGAATGTGCCGAGCACGTATTGCGCCGGGCTGGCACAAACACTGCTCTTCACGTGCCTCCAAGCATCCTCCACACATCGTCCTTGGCGAAATCCAAATTGCCATCTGCAGCCTTCCGGAAGAACTTCTCTCACACGATTCACCATGATGGCCTCGAGCACCTTACCAAAGACTGGTAGCAAGCATATTCCTCTATATGAGGAGGGCTCACATTTGTCCTTATCTGGCCCTTTGAGCAGCGAGACAACTCGTGGGCACTTCCACTCAGCGGGAAAGTATCCTAATCGGATGCATCGGGAAAACAACGATGCAAGGTGCTCGGGTATGGCGCGCCAGACTGCCTTGCAGATAGTGCCATTAATGCCGTCCAAGCCGGGAGAGCGCCTGCTCTTCAACCGGGCAACACATGCATCAACCTCGAATACTTCGAGGGCCGGTGGGACTTCCTCCGCGATGGCAGTCGGTGCTTCGGACTCCGCAACTGGGAAGAAATTGCGGAGGAGCACTCGTGCACAGTCACCCCAATCGGTGATCATCTCGCCATTCACGCGGAGGCACCCAATCTCCGTGCACTTCCTGCGGCCTCGGCAAATCTTATAGACGCGCCCCCATGGGTCGTCGGCATGATCTCCCACGAAGCGTTTCCACTCATCCATTTTCGCCCTCCAAATGAGCTTCTTGTAGTTGGCTGAGGCCCGCCTCAGGTCGACCAATACACGCTCTATTGCGGCATCATCATCATGACGCCTTCCATTTTGAAGTAGGCGACGAAGTCTCCGGACTTCGCGCCTTGCATCACAGAGGTCGGCAGTCCACCAACGTGCTCTCCTGTTGGGCAATCGGATGGACTTTCTTCCCAGCGCAATATCACATACATTATGTACTATACTGCGCAGGGTCGAAACTTGCTGGTCCAACGGCGACTCTGAGAAGTTTTCCGGAAGTTCGGCTGCTCTACTCACCATTTCCTCCTTGAACAATCGCCAACGTGCATTGGAGAAGTTCCAGGACGGCACAGGAGCTATGCTCTCAACTGCGCGCGCGGTAGTTGGTTCGGCCACAACAGTAATGATGTTGTGGTCACTCAATTCCCACTCGTCCACTCTCCACTCATATGTGGCCCACATAGATGCTGCCTCATTGACGATTGTCACGTCGATATCGCTTGTAGCTCTGTAATTATCGAACGTGTACACCTCTGTTGACTGGTTTAGGGCGGCGACTCTTGCCTCCAGCATCCACTCTGACAGCAGCTCACCCCGTCTGTAGTTAGCTTGCCCCTCGGCATGACGAGAGAGTTTGCTAAGCCACATGGGGGACACTGCATTCGCGTCGAGGCCCAGGATTGCGGGGGTTCTGCTGGCCTGCAGCAGGACCGCATCCATGTACCGGATGTACGGTTCCAGAGGTGCATCATACTGGCAGTATGCGGCGCAAAGGAAGATTGAGCCAAAACTCCCTTTCACGACCAGACATACGCCATAATCTGTGGTGAGGGTCTCCACTGGCATACAGATGGCTTCCTGGTGATCCACTAGGATGGCTGCCTTCCCTCGCCGATCGATGAAAATTCTCATTCCTTCAGGCAGCACATCCATTCCGTCCCCGCCGAGATACGGCTCCTGCACCAGCGCGAACATAGACTCCGATCTCCTGAGTCGGACTCCGAGCTCGATGGTCGCAGCTCGGCCTCGGCCACAGTTCGCTTGGATGAAGCTAAACATTAGTGTCTAGCTTGCACCCTCGCCAGCAACGCCCCGTATATCGGGCAAACGCTCGAGAGCATGTAATGCCCCGAGGGTTGCCCTCTGTGGCGGCAGTTCCGGCAGTCCACCGGGTTTTGGCACTTTGCCGCAGTGTGGCCTTGTTGCCCGCACTGGCGACAGACACTATCCTTCTGCCGGCATTCGCTGACCTTGTGGTCGAAACCCACACATCTGTGGCAGGCGTATGTGCGGACCTGTGACCGGCATCGGAATGAGAACCACTTGATGTAGACACGACCTACATCAAGCTTCGCCATCGCCCGGTCGTCAACCTCCAGCGTCACATTTACTGTGGCGCCGTCAGCTACCGACCACGCCTTGGTCACCAGGTGCACTGACTTCTTAAACTGGGCCAGATTCATTTCGCTGTCGAAGTTGTTTTCGTGGAGCTCCTTCATAAACTCCTCAGGGCCGATAGCTGTGTCGACGTCATATACGACGACCTTCGGCTTCTCGGCCGCATTCCGTGCCACATTTAGGCCAACCTCGGCGAATCTTTTTGAAGCGACCACCTTCTGCAGCTCTCCCACCGAAGGAGTGCGAATGATCGCACCACCACCTCGACGGAGCTCACGGACCTCGTGTACTCTGACTCCGAGAGAGGGTGCAACCATCGTTCGCACCTTTTCCGCTATGTCTTTCCCCGATAGCGCAGGGTCGTCGCACTTCACCACCGCTGACCACGTCTCGCGGACCTTGGTAGTCCGCGGGGCAGCGATGGGTGCAACCTGCTGCATCTGGGGAGCATTGGCGGCCGTATTTTTCAACAGATTCAACGACGGCGGCGGCGGTGGCGGCATAGCAAGCCGCGTCTCCAGCTCTCCGCACCGGAGCATTAGCGCCAACACCAGCTCATCGTAGCGGCTGATAGCATATGAGAGCTCTTCCGTGTCCACTTCTCCTAGTCTGCGGAAGCTGCTTCTCACCATGCGCTGTGTGGCCGACAGCTCTGCCATCATGGCTGCTTGCCCAGCACGGGCGGCAGCGGTGGCGGCAGTGGCAGTGGTGGCAACAATTTTAGCAGCAGTGAAAACGGCGGAGGCAGCAGTGTGGTCGGCAGCAGGGGCAGCAGTAGGATCAGCAGCGGTGGCAGCAGCGTGGGGGGGGCAGCATCAATGGCAGCGTTCTCCGTAGCCGCCCGGGCGTCCTCCAGCGACGAAAACGGCTCCTCCAGTACCCCAACGGGTTCTGGCACTCCATTCGATGCCAGGGCAACCAATTTCGCCTGCGTTGGCGCCGAGCTCTTAGATGCCAGATGGCTTCTGCGCCTGCCTCGTCTGGACTTCATCGAGGCACTACTTCCGCTCAAGGCACTCGCGCTGCTGTCGCTCTCCATCGGCATAAATACGATGGTGGCTCCACCTACCGTCGACGCCAGCAACCGTATGCTCGTTTACTCGCTGACAAAAGGTAGTTGCTCTGGAACTCGAGCTCCACCTATCGGTAGAGTCTGGTAGCACTAAAACTCTCCCTAGACACAAACCTTAGCAGTGACTCCCACCAATAAGCTTTGTGACAGCTGATCAAAAAGCTTACTCGAAAAACTTACTCGTAAGTTCGCCTTCAGCACGTGCTAAGTGGAAAATTCCCAACAATTAATTGTTAATTACTTCCAAACCGCTTGTTTATAACACACGAAAATTAGCACACGACTTTCGCGGAGCACTAATTCACCGATTTTATTACTTTCCAAACACGGAAAACCAAGTTCTTCGCAATCTGTACACGAGCGCAACGAAAACACGTCCGTCGTTAATCCATTCATGCGCGTCACTAATTAGATGACGAGGCATTTGGCTATTTTTTTTTTTTTTTTTTTGATCGCGGAGGTATGGAAATCTATCGAAAGATACTAGGTCTGTCAACACTTCAGTTTCCTAGCATGCACGATTCATTGCTCTATCTGAACCGAAGTTCCGCAACGCCTACGTACTAAAACCATCCTCATAGCCAATTTATATATTACCATTATTTGCGATGTTTATGCCTTTATTGATGTTATGCCAAGACAGCAAGCAAATGTTTTGAACCAAACGTTTTAGCTAAGTCCAATCTCGGGAAAACCCGCTCAGGTACATGAACTGTTTAAAACAACCGAGACTGCCTCTCATAACCTGGACGCTAATGATATGACTATCATATTTGCTGAGGAGACCCTTCGCTATCAATCTTTTAACGGATTGACCACTCCAGATCCCCCTCCAGTTCAGGGTGGCAGAATGGAATTCAATGTCACCTGCGGCTTCGAATCTGCGACGCAACTCAGTTCGTATGTCCGGTCTGTCGTATCTATTGATTTTGCGCTGGTGTGCATCATCCATAGAGTGTCCGTCTGTCACAATTTGTATGTCGATCACATCAATGTGATTTTGTCGTAGTGCCACCAGGTCTGGTTTATTAAGCCGGATTCGCACTGCAGACTTGGTTCAACAATGCACGCAGCCTCTCTCCTCAAGTCCCGCTTGATTCGATTTACTACCAGTTGTGTCTAGCTACGCCTCCATGCGATCGGTACATTTTTGCATTATGGTTTGTTGTTTCGGGAGCGTCACATCCTGCACGACACTGTCGTTCCAATTCGTGCCTTCCCTTGTAGTACGAGATTCGTGGGTAGGCATTTATCCGCAGACGAATACCGTCTATATATTCCTTTCCTTTATAAACGCGTGGTTGATAACCACCCGTGTTGCGGGCCCAATGGCCGCTTCACGGAGTCCGCTACCATAACTGAGATACAATTGTTCGCCAATATTTTTCTATTGCCGACGCGATAACAATTCATTCATTTTTTGCTTAAGAGAGTCATAGTTTACTTCCCCGCCCGGTTGACCCCGCCGCTTACTTGAATTTCTTCACTTTGACATTCAGAGCACTGGGCAGAAATCACATTGTGTCAACACCCGCTAGGGCCATCACAATGCTTTGTTTTAATTAGACAGTCGGATTCCCCAAGTCCGTGCCAGTTCTGAATTGATTGTTAATTGATAATCGTTATAATTGATAAGAACTAATTGGTTTAACCCAAATAGTATTCTTAAAAATTTTAGCAAGAAAGTTCCACAATTGGCTACGTAACTAAACTATCCGGGGAACAAGTAACTAACATAAATGCTAGAAACTCTATTTACCC
This sequence comes from Drosophila sechellia, assembly GCF_004382195.2. NCBI lineage: Eukaryota > Metazoa > Arthropoda > Insecta > Diptera > Drosophilidae > Drosophila > Drosophila sechellia. The sequence goes on from NW_022611153.1 coordinate 47,729, forward strand.
AGAACGAGCACATAAACCATGTTATTGTTTCCCAATCAAGCCCGACTATCTCAATCTTCAGAGCCAATCCTTATCCCGAAGTTACGGATCTAATTTGCCGACTTCCCTTACCTACATTATTCTATCGACTAGAGACTCTTCACCTTGGAGACCAGCTGCGGATATTGGTACGGCCTGTTGAGAAGTTTGCGTGTCCCCACCATAAATTTTCAAGGTCCGAGGAGAAAATATCGACACAACAGTATATGTCATGCTCTTCTAGCCCATCTACCATATCTCTCTGCGAAAGACTTCCATGGTAGTACGGCTATAAAACAGAAAAGAAAACTCTTCCGATATCTCTCGACGGCTTCTTTATGGTCGTTCCTGTTGCCAGGATGAGCACGAGGCCCATATTTAATAACAAACGGATACTCAACAGGTTACGGAATTGGAACCGTATTCCCTTTCGTTCAAAATTATTCAAGTGTATTATATTCGCTTTGTTTATATAGTTAGGCATTTTTGTTTTACTTGAAAATTTTCGGCTTTCGCCTTGAACTTAGGACCGACTAACTCGTGATCAACCACTGTTCACACGAAACCCTTCTCCACTTCAGTCCTCCAAGGTCTCATTCGATTATTTGCTACTACCACCAAGATCTGTACCAATGGCAGCTCCATGCAGGCTTACGCCAAACACTTCTACGCATACCATTGTACCTTCCTACTCACTAAAGTTTCAAAATTTATATCACAAGTAATATAAATCATCTACTTTAGCGGTAATGTATAGGTATACAACTTAAGCGCCATCCATTTTAAGGGCTAGTTGCTTCGGCAGGTGAGTTGTTACACACTCCTTAGCGGATTTCGACTTCCATGATCACCGTCCTGCTGTTTTAAGCAACCAACGCCTTTCATGGTATCTGCATGAGTTGTTAATTTGGGCACCGTAACATTACGTTTGGTTCATCCCACAGCGCCAGTTCTGCTTACCAAAAGTGGCCCACTGGGCACATTATATCATAACCTTGAACTTCATATCAAGAAAGTTAAGGTTCTTACCCATTTAAAGTTTGAGAATAGGTTAAGATCGTTTCGACCCTAAGGCCTCTAATCATTCGCTTTACCAGATAAGATTATTTTATATAATATTAAAATGCACCAGCTATCCTGAGGGAAACTTCGGAAGGAACCAGCTACTAGATGGTTCGATTGGTCTTTCGCCCCTATACTCAATTCTGACAATCGATTTGCACGTCAGAACTGTTTCGGTCTTCCATCAGGGTTTCCCCTGACTTCAACCTGATCAAGTATAGTTCACCATCTTTCGGGTCACAGCATATATGCTCAAGGTACGTTCCAGTTAGAGGCATAAATAATATAAATATACATTATACATAACTATATAGAACGCCCCGGGATTGTGTTAATTAGCTATAAATAGCTAAAAAACTAATCCCATTATTAGTCAAGTTAATTACGCTATTAGGTTTACATCCCAATAACTTGCACATATGTTAGACTCCTTGGTCCGTGTTTCAAGACGGGTCCCGAAGGTATCCTGAATCTTTCGCATTGTTAATCATACAAGAGCATATAATAAACACAAAAATCAATGATAATTATGCCATTATATAATTCCGAAAAATTAACGCTCTGTAATAATATAAATCTATCAGCACTTTATCAAATTAATAACATTTATTCTGTGTTAAAATGCAAGCAATTTAATTGGAATAAACTATAAGTTATATTTTATGATAAATTTGGGATATGCTAATAGATTACAATGTCCTTATATGGAAAAAATGCACATTATTCTTAATAATATTATTTAAATATTACAATTTTAATGATGAATTTTCCATAACGGATATTCAGGTTCATCGGGCTTAACCTCTAAGCAGTTTCACGTACTGTTTAACTCTCTATTCAGAGTTCTTTTCAACTTTCCCTCACGGTACTTGTTTACTATCGGTCTCATGGTTATATTTAGTTTTAGATGGAGTTTACCACCCACTTAGTGCTGCACTATCAAGCAACACGACTCTTTGGAAACATCATCTAGCAATCATTAACGTTATACGGGCCTGGCACCCTCTATGGGTAAATGGCCTCATTTAAGAAGGACTTAAATCATTAATTTCTCATACTAGAATATTGACGCTCCATACACTGCATCTCACATTTGCCATATAGACAAAGTGACTTAGTGCTGAACTGTTTTCTTTTCGCTCGCCGCTACTAAGAAAATCCTTGTTAGTTTCTTTTCCTCCCCTAATTAATATGCTTAAATTCAGGGGGTAGTCCCATATGAGTTGAGGTTGTATATATAACTATATTTTGCCATAAATTCTTTATATATAAATGATAAAACAATCAATTAAATTCGTTATAAATAGTTCCAATAGTTCTTGTAAGCAAAGTCATTTTTATCCATTTAACGAACCAACGAAGAATAATAACAAAACCAAGATTTTTCTTTTTCCGAATCATTAATAAGAGACAATTCTAGATGAAAAATATTTCAATTTTTTATGCTAGACATTTCTCAGTATTATTTGATTGAAAAAGAAAATATTTCTCTTCGTTTTTCACATTCAAATGTGAGATAATGTTTTTCATTTCTTTTTTAATATTATGAATAAAATCATTATTTAATCCAATAATATACCATATGCTTATAAAAAATTTATAAACAACTTAATTAGCATAGTCTTACAACCCTCAACCATATGTAGTCCAAGCAGCACTATAAAATTAATTAAAGTACATAACAGCATGGACTGCGATATGCGTTCAAAATGTCGATGTTCATGTGTCCTGCAGTTCACACGATGACGCACAGTTTGCTGCGTTCTTCATCGACCCATGAGCCGAGTGATCCACCGCTTAGAGTTTTATAATTCAATTTTATATAATGTCAATATTGTTTTTATTGAAAGAAATTAAAAATACACCATTTTACTGGCATATATCAATTCCTTCAATAAATTTATTTTTATACCTAAAATAAATGTTGCGAAATGTCTTAGTTTCATATAAGCATTATGTATCATAATAATCTGGTTATGGTTTGCTATTTTGGGTGACACATACTGCAAAATTTATATAAAACATTAACCTGATGGATGACAGGTACAAACATTGTATATTTTAGGTTGTTGCATTAGCCAACGTATGCTCATAACATAGATGAACAATACATATTCGCAACGCGTGTATATTATGGTCCATATACACACACACTTATTTTGATTACCACACATTCAAAATTATTTTTATTTTAATTCGACTTCTACTTTCGAATTTAGTTTAGTTTCTTCGATTTCCATTTTCGAGAATTTGTTTTTATAGGAAACGCCGTTGTTGTAGTAAGTACTGCCACAAATACGCACAGCAACATTAATAATGTTAAAGTCTTTTTATGAGGTTGCCAAGCCCCACATATAAAATAAAAGCCATCTTCATTTTATTTTGACTTTAACTTTTGATTCCGTGGAATCATTTTGTAATATTTTTATTTTGGTAAATTGTATTTATTTGTATTATAACAAATATTTATTAACGATAAGGATATTATACAATAATGATCCTTCCGCAGGTTCACCTACGGAAACCTTGTTACGACTTTTACTTCCTCTAAATAATCAAGTTCGGTCAACTTTTGCGAAACAACCGTAACACGCAAGGCGTCACAGTGATCACGTCCGGAGACCTCACTAAATAATTCAATCGGTAGTAGCGACGGGCGGTGTGTACAAAGGGCAGGGACGTAATCAATGCGAGTTAATGACTCACACTTACTGGGAATTCCAAGTTCATGTGAACAGTTTCAGTTCACAATCCCAAGCATGAAAGTGGTTCAGCGGTTTACCCGGACCTCTCGGTCTAGGAAATACACGTTGATACTTTCATTGTAGCGCGCGTGCAGCCCAGGACATCTAAGGGCATCACAGACCTGTTATTGCTCAATCTCATTATTGCTAGACGCAATTTGTCCATTTAAGAAGCTAGTGTCCTTATAATGGGACAAACCAACAGGTACGGCTCCACTTACATAAACACATTCAAACACAATAAACATTTTACTGCCACCATGAATGAAGGCTACATAAGCTTCAGCACCATAATCCTGAAGATATCTATTTAATATATTTGAGTCTCGTTCGTTATCGGAATTAACCAGACAAATCACTCCACGAACTAAGAACGGCCATGCACCACCACCCATAGATTCGAGAAAGAGCTATCAATCTGTCTTACACACTTATGTTCGGACCTGGTAAGTTTTCCCGTGTTGAGTCAAATTAAGCCGCAGGCTCCACTCCTGGTGGTGCCCTTCCGTCAATTCCTTTAAGTTTCAGCTTTGCAACCATACTTCCCCCGGAGCCCAAAAGCTTTGGTTTCCCGGGAAGCGACTGAGAGAGCCATAAAAGTAGCTACACCCAATTGCTAGCTGGCATCGTTTATGGTTAGAACTAGGGCGGTATCTGATCGCCTTCGAACCTCTAACTTTCGTTCTTGATTAATGAAAACATCTTTGGCAAATGCTTTCGCTTAAGTTAGTCTTACGACGGTCCAAGAATTTCACCTCTCGCGTCGTAATACTAATGCCCCCAAACTGCTTCTATTAATCATTACCTCTTGATCTGAAAACCAATGAAAGCAGAACAGAGGTCTTATTTCATTATCCCATGCACAGAATATTCAGGCATTTGAAGCCTGCTTTAAGCACTCTAATTTGTTCAAAGTAATAGTACCGGCCCACAATAACACTCGTTTAAGAGCACTAGTGCAGGTTTTTAAATAGGAGGAACATATGAAAAAATACAAGTATTTAATCACATATAAGAACTCCACCGGTAATACGCTTACATACATAAAGGTATAGTACTAACCACAATTGTAAGTTGTACTACCCGTATGAAGCACAAGTTCAACTACGAACGTTTTAACCGCAACAACTTTAATATACGCTATTGGAGCTGGAATTACCGCGGCTGCTGGCACCAGACTTGCCCTCCAATTGGTCCTTGTTAAAGGATTTAAAGTGTACTCATTCCAATTACAGGGCCTCGGATATGAGTCCTGTATTGTTATTTTTCGTCACTACCTCCCCGAGCTGGGAGTGGGTAATTTACGCGCCTGCTGCCTTCCTTAGATGTGGTAGCCGTTTCTCAGGCTCCCTCTCCGGAATCGAACCCTGATTCCCCGTTACCCGTTGCAACCATGGTAGTCCTAGATACTACCATCAAAAGTTGATAGGGCAGACATTTGAAAGATCTGTCGTCGGTACAAGACCATACGATCTGCATGTTATCTAGAGTTCAACCAATATAACGATCTTGCGATCGCTTGGTTTTAGCCTAATAAAAGCACATGTCCCATAAGGTTCATGTTTTAATTGCATGTATTAGCTCTAGAATTACCACAGTTATCCAAGTAACTGTTAACGATCTAAGGAACCATAACTGATATAATGAGCCTTTTGCGGTTTCACTTTTAATTCGTGTGTACTTAGACATGCATGGCTTAATCTTTGAGACAAGCATATAACTACTGGCAGGATCAACCAGAATAATGTTTTTCCTTCATATTCCATTCATATTTTTTGAATCGAAATAAGCAATATAATAGATATATAGATTTTTCACTTTATATAATTCCATGATTTTTATTATATTGAATAAAATTCAATATTTCGCCTTTGGGTAAAATTTTAAATATATAAATATAAGTAAAAAATCTATTCGATTACGGCCATTTTTATATAGCATTCGTAATCCATATTTTCATTTTTAATTTATACTTGTTTTACCAATATAACAAGAATTTCATATAATTATTGTAATATATATGTTTCTATAATTTTATCTTTTTATATATACATATTTCATTATAAAATATCATTTTATTTCCAACATACATAATTATTGTATCCACACATGTACAATTTTTGTTTAACCAATATAAATATTAAGTTAAATCATTTGCATTTTGAAGATAAATTTAAAATTTATCTCTTTTCATATATCTCTCTGGTAATATATAACATAAAACCAAGCGCATATGATAATATTTCCACATTTAATATATAATTTTATATTTCTTTCATAAGAATCCATATTTGTATTATACCGTAACGATATAATAATCCAACTATACGGCAGGTAATAAATTAATATTTGCCTGCCTCCAAAAATTAACGATAATATATGGAAACGATTTGTTATTCTATATATAATAGAAACTTGACTTTTGTTTCAACGATATTATCTAAAAAGCGTATATTCCTATTATCCGCGGAGCCAAGTCCCGTGTTCTATAGAACTGAGAAACAAATTTGTACGGATAATAATATACTTTATTTTATGTAACCAATATAAACATAATCCGAAATAAATATTTCGAATAATGCGGGAGGTCGGCAACCACTGCCTACCTATAGTAGTTTTTGAACCCGCTGTCCTCAAAGCGGGTATTTTCAATTCCGTTTGCCACCCAACATACGGTCTATTCTCTTATATATTAAGAGATTATAGGAACATTTCATTTTTTTTCCATTATTCATATATAATATGATTATTTTTTTTTTTATACATATAATAAATATTAATTTTTATATGTTTATTATTTAATTTACTCATATAATTGCCAAATTCATATGAATACATAAGTTTTGAACAATATGAGAGGTCGGCAACCACTGCCTACCTATAGTAGTTTTTGAACCCTCTGTCGTAATTCCGGTCGTTTACACTACTATACCCTCTCACTATAATGGCTTTTCTCTATAATACTAAGAGAATATGGGAATATCTCAGCATTTTTTCCCATATACATATAATAATTAACCATTTTCATATGTATATTATTTAATTTAATCATATAATTGCCAAAATCATATGAATACATAAGTTTTGAACAATATGAGAGGTCGGCAACCACTGCCTACCTATAGTAGTTTTTGAACCCTCTGTCGTAATTCCGGTCGTTTACACTACTATACCCTCTCACTATAATGGATTTTCTCTATAATACTAAGAGAATGTGGGAATATTTCAGCATTTTTTCCCTTATACATATAATAATTAATCATTTTCATATGTATATTATTTAATTTACTCATACAATTGCCAAAATCATATGAATACATAAGTTTTGAACAATATGAGAGGTCGGCAACCACTGCCTACCTATAGTAGTTTTTGAACCCTCTGTCGTAATTCCGGTCGTTTACACTACTATACCCTCTCACTTAAATGGCTTTTCTCTATAATACTAAGAGAATATGGGAATATCTCAGCATTTTTTCCCATATACATATAATAATTAACCATTTTCATATGTATATTATTTAATTTAATCATATAATTGCCAAAATCATATGAATACATAAGTTTTGAACAATATGAGAGGTCGGCAACCACTGCCTACCTATAGTAGTTTTTGAACCCTCTGTCGTAATTCCGGTCGTTTACACTACTATACCCTCTCACTATAATGGATTTTCTCTATAATACTAAGAGAATGTGGGAATATTTCAGCATTTTTTCCCTTATACATATAATAATTAATCATTTTCATATGTATATTATTTAATTTACTCATACAATTGCCAAAATCATATGAATACATAAGTTTTGAACAATATGAGAGGTCGGCAACCACTGCCTACCTATAGTAGTTTTTGAACCCTCTGTCGTAATTCCGGTGGTTTACACTACTATACCCTCTCACTTAAATGGCTTTTCTCTATAATACTAAGAGAATATGGGAATATCTCTGCATTTTTTCCCATATACATATAATAATTAATCATTTTCGTATGTATATTATTTAATTTACTCATACAATTGCCAAAATCATATGAATACATAAGTTTTGAACAATATGAGAGGTCGGCAACCACTGCCTACCTATAGTAGTTTTTGAACCCTCTGTCGTAATTCCGGTCGTTTACACTACTATACCCTCTCACTTAAATGGCTTTTCTCTATAATACTAAGAGAATATGGGAATATCTCTGCATTTTTTCCCATATACATATAATAATTAACCATTTTCATATGTATATTATTTAATTTAATCATATAATTGCCAAAATCATATGAATACATAAGTTTTGAACAATATGAGAGGTCGGCAACCACTGCCTACCTATAGTAGTTTTTGAACCCTCTGTCGTAATTCCGGTCGTTTACACTACTATACCCTCTCACTATAATGGATTTTCTCTATAATACTAAGAGAATGTGGGAATATTTCAGCATTTTTTCCCTTATACATATAATAATTAATCATTTTCATATGTATATTATTTAATTTACTCATACAATTGCCAAAATCATATGAATACATAAGTTTTGAACAATATGAGAGGTCGGCAACCACTGCCTACCTATAGTAGTTTTTGAACCCTCTGTCGTAATTCCGGTCGTTTACACTACTATACCCTCTCACTTAAATGGCTTTTCTCTATAATACTAAGAGAATATGGGAATATCTTAGCATTTTTTCCCATATACATATAATAATTAACCATTTTCATATGTATATTTTTTAATTTACTCATATAATTGCCAAAATCATATAAATACATAAGTTTGAACAATATCAGAGGTCGGCAACGGTCTTTCCTCTATAATACTAAGATAATATGGGAATATTTCATCATTTTTTCCCTTATACATATAATAATTAATCATTTTCATATGTATATTATTTAATTTACTCGTATAATTGTCAAAATCCTATGAACACATAAGAGAATACAATATGAGAGGTCGGCGCAACCATAATATAGTAGTTGATGACGAGGTGTTTGGCAACTTGACACAATCCATTAAAGTCTTTATATTAATTATATGAAAGGGACAATATCATATGCGTCACTAAATTGATGACGAGGTGTTTGGCAACTTGATACAATTCTTTAAAGTCTTTATATCAAAAATTATATGATAGGGACAATATCATATGCGTCACTAAATTGATGACGAGGTGTTTGGCAACTTGACACAATTCATTAAGTCTGTATATTAATTATATGATAGGGACAATATCATATGCGTCACTAAATTGATGACGAGGTGTTTGGCAACTTGATACAATTCTTTAAAGTCTTTATATCAAAAATTATATAATAAGGACAATATCATATGCGTCACTAAATTGATGACGAGGTGTTTGGCAACTTGACACAATCCATTAAAGTCTTTATATTAATTATATGATAGGGACAATATCATATGCGTCACTAAATTGATGACGAGGTGTTTGGCAACTTGATACAATTCTTTAAAGTCTATATATCAAAAATTATATGATAGGGACAATATCATATGCGTCACTAAATTGATGACGAGGTGTTTGGCAACTTGACACAATTCATTAAAGTCTGTATATTAATTATATGATAGGGACAATATCATATGCGTCACTAAATTGATGACGAGGTGTTTGGCAACTTGATACAATTCTTTAAAGTCTTTATATCAAAAATTATATGATAAGGACAATATCATATGCGTCACTAAATTGATGACGAGGTGTTTGGCAACTTGACACAATCCATTAAAGTCTTTATATTAATTATATGATAGGGACAATATCATATGCGTCACTAAATTGATGACGAGGTGTTTGGCAACTTGATACAATTCTTTAAAGTCTTTATATCAAAAATTATATGATAAGGACAATATCATATGCGTCACTAAATTGATGACGAGGTGTTTGGCAACTTGACACAATTCATTAAAGTCTTTATATTAATTATATGATAGGGACAATATCATATGCGTCACTAAATTGATGACGAGGTGTTTGGCAACTTGACACAATCCATTAAAGTCTTTATATTAATTATATGATAGGGACAATATCATATGCGTCACTAAATTGATGACGAGGTGTTTGGCAACTTGATTCAATTCTTTAAAGTCTTTATATCAAAAATTATATGATAAGGACAATATCATATGCGTCACTAAATTGATGACGAGGTGTTTGGCAACTTGACACAATTCATTAAAGTCTGTATATTAATTATATGATAGGGACAATATCATATGCGTCACTAAATTGATGACGAGGTGTTTGGCAACTTGATACAATTCTTTAAAGTCTTTATATCAAAAATTATATGATAGGGACAATATCATATGCGTCACTAAATTGATGACGAGGTGTTTGGCAACTTGACACAATTCATTAAAGTCTTTATATTAATTATATGATAGGGACAATATCATATGCGTCACTAAATTGATGACGAGGTGTTTGGCAACTTGACACAATCCATTAAAGTCTTTATATTAATTATATGATAGGGACAATATCATATGCGTCACTAAATTGATGACGAGGTGTTTGGCTACAGGAAAAAATCATTTATTTATCGAATCATCAAGCAAAGGATAAGCTTCAGTGGATCGCAGTATGGCAGCTGCTCAACCACTTACAACACCTTGCCTGTTACAAAAGTCGTTTACAATTGATTCTAGGCTTTGTCATTGTATTAAATAATGCTTTTATATGTAACTAGCGCGGCATCAGGTGATCGAAGATCCTCCTAATTTACTATGTTACAAATTACATTGGCATCACATCCATTGTCGTTTATAAAATAAATTATAAACTTTAAATGGTTTAGAAGCCATACAATGCAAATTGCCCCTTATTTATCATTGCAGTCCAGCACGGATACGACCTTAGAGGCGTTCAGGCATAATCCAACGGACGTAGCGTCATACCACTGTTCGCTCGAACAAGTATTGTGCCATTGGTCCGTACCTGCGGTTCCTCTCGTACTACGCAGGAATGCTGTCGCAACAACGTTTTGTCATTAGTAGGGTAAAACTAACCTGTCTCACGACGGTCTAAACCCAGCTCACGTTCCCTTGCATGGGTGAACAATCCAACGCTTGGTGAATTTTGCTTCACAATGATAGGAAGAGCCGACATCGAAGGATCAAAAAGCGACGTCGCTATGAACGCTTGGCCGCCACAAGCCAGTTATCCCTATGGTAACTTTTCTGACACCTCTTGTTAAAAACTCTTTAAACCAAAAGGATCGATAGGCCGAGCTTTTGCTGTCCCTGTGTGTACTGAACACCGAGATCAAGTCAGCATTTGCCCTTTTGCTCTATGTGTGGTTTCTGTCCGCACTGAGCTGGCCTTGGGACACCTCCGTTATTATTTGAGAGATGTACCGCCCCAGTCAAACTCCCTACCTGGCAATGTCCTTGAATTGGATCATACCTGAGTAATTGGAGTTATACCAAATTTTCAAATCAAAAATACATAAATGCATCGTTTTATTAAAGAATTTGTTTGCGATTATATAACAAACTCGTGATACTTTGATCAAGAAGCTTGCATCAAAACCCAATACCATAAGATATAATAAATATATCCGTATAATGGCTAGGAAATGATACACGTTCCATTTAATCAAGTAAGTAAGGAAACAATAAGAGTAGTGGTATTTCATTGACGATACCAAACCGAGGTCTAATATCTCCCACTTATTCTACACCTCTTATGTCTCCTTACACTGCCAGATTAGAGTCAAGCTCAAAAGGGTCTTCTTTCCCCGCTAATTATTCCAAGCCCGTTCCCTTGGCTGTGGTTTCGCTAGATAGTAGATAGGGACAGTGACTTTCGGACCTCTCCGAACTTGTTTTACGTGGCGTGTTCCACACTGAAGGGATTACAACCACGACACCCTGAACACCCACAAGTGGTGCATGTATCAACATGGTGCATGAGTCTGGATACGCCAGACAAACGTCCCGGACTGGAAGCTATAGCTATGTACATAGCGACCACCCCGGTAGCAATTCGAGTACTTGCTTGCCGGGCAAGCACTCCCCCTTGCTGAGGAGCGAGATCTACCTAAAATCTCTACTGATCTCTGGGTCACAGCACCCGAGTTTTGCGCAACTAGCACCGTAACTCAAACGTCGAACACGAAGGCTCTACCCGCGATATGGGTATCAACCACAGCCACCACGATACTCCCACCAGGGGGCCTACCTCAATGTGCTGTCTTGGAGCAGCACAACCCGTGGTACCGAAAGAGAGGCTCGGTGGGCCTCCTCCTTTTGCTCCGACAAGCATGGTTAGAGGAACCAGTCGCTATATTAGTCGCCTCTTACGACAAGCAATAGCGGGCTGTGGAAGTATTCTCGCCCGCTAACCACACGGCGAAGTTTTGGGCTAAATACCCCTCCTCCTACGGAACACCTCGTCCGCAAACGCTGCCAGCCGTTGAATCCTCTGCTGATCTTCCAGGATTCTATTGAAGGTCCAGTTTTCGCCAAGGCGCTGCACTCCAAGTCCATCGAGGTTTCGCAAATCTGCATATAGAGGACAAGCGCACAATATGTGCATCCAGTCCTCATATGGATCACCACAAGCGCAAGCAGTGGTATCGCTCTCCCTTGCAAAAATGCGTTAAACGACCCGTGACCTGTCAGCAGGAAAGACGTCCTCATCGAGAATCCAAAGCTTGGATCTCGATAGGCGAGAGTGACGTATGGGATGAACTTGTGCGTCACCCGTCCTGGTTCGCTGTCGTCATCCCATCTGTTTTGCCAATTCTGCAGCAAGCACTCCTCTAGGCGAGTCTTCCTCTGCTTCCAGCTTAGACACGTAGTGTCCTCGCCGTATAGCCAGTCGTTCTCCTCCAGCGGGTATCCACGCTTCAGCTTGTACTTGACCGCTAAAAACTTAGCAGCCAAGTCAAGCGGGGGAGCTCCGCCAAGTACCTGCAGTGCCACTGTGGACACTGTTCGGCATACCGAAAGGCATCCAAGCAGGATTAGCCTCTGGCAGGAGGCTAGTCGTCTCCGGGCGGCTACCTGTTCGGCGGTGTCATACCATACCGGGGCACCAAACAGCACACAAGGTGCCATGAGTCCGTCATATATGGTCCGCCTGGCTCGAGGACTGAAGCCCCAGTCGGCTCGAAGCACACGCGCCAATGCTCCAACGACTCCGGTCATCCGCTGGCGAAGCGAAGCTATGTGCGTGAGGAATTTCATTCCTTCACTGACCGTGATGCCAAGGTACCGACAGCTACGCACATACGGAAGGTTCGCTCCAGCAAACCTCACCGTAGGCGCACGTCTCAAGGCACCTTTCAGCAGCATTATTACCGTCTTGCTGGTCGAGACGGTAACGCCAACTTCCGCTCCCCACGCTTCTACGATGGACATCAGCTCTGCACCTTTTTCCTCTAGCTCAGCTCGGGAATTTCCCTCGACGAGAAGCAGCAAGTCATCCGCGTATGCACTCAGCTGGCAATACGGCTGGAGACGCTGAAGCAGTACATCCATCAGTATGTCCCAGATAAATGGGCCACTGATTGACCCCTGCGGGCAGCCTCTAGTTACCGGTACATCCACAGTACCGGAACTGCTTCGGATCACTGCTCTTCGGCCGGAGAAAAAGCTCTGCCACAAGCCCATCTCCCGGCATCCCAAGTCGGCTAGTCGGCGGAGTGCAGCACTCCATTCGACGTTGTCGAATGCTCCTTTGAAGTCCACGAATGTGCCGAGCACGTATTGCGCCGGGCTGGCACAAACACTGCTCTTCACGTGCCTCCAAGCATCCTCCACACATCGTCCTTGGCGAAATCCAAATTGCCATCTGCAGCCTTCCGGAAGAACTTCTCTCACACGATTCACCATGATGGCCTCGAGCACCTTACCAAAGACTGGTAGCAAGCATATTCCTCTATATGAGGAGGGCTCACATTTGTCCTTATCTGGCCCTTTGAGCAGCGAGACAACTCGTGGGCACTTCCACTCAGCGGGAAAGTATCCTAATCGGATGCATCGGGAAAACAACGATGCAAGGTGCTCGGGTATGGCGCGCCAGACTGCCTTGCAGATAGTGCCATTAATGCCGTCCAAGCCGGGAGAGCGCCTGCTCTTCAACCGGGCAACACATGCATCAACCTCGAATACTTCGAGGGCCGGTGGGACTTCCTCCGCGATGGCAGTCGGTGCTTCGGACTCCGCAACTGGGAAGAAATTGCGGAGGAGCACTCGTGCACAGTCACCCCAATCGGTGATCATCTCGCCATTCACGCGGAGGCACCCAATCTCCGTGCACTTCCTGCGGCCTCGGCAAATCTTATAGACGCGCCCCCATGGGTCGTCGGCATGATCTCCCACGAAGCGTTTCCACTCATCCATTTTCGCCCTCCAAATGAGCTTCTTGTAGTTGGCTGAGGCCCGCCTCAGGTCGACCAATACACGCTCTATTGCGGCATCATCATCATGACGCCTTCCATTTTGAAGTAGGCGACGAAGTCTCCGGACTTCGCGCCTTGCATCACAGAGGTCGGCAGTCCACCAACGTGCTCTCCTGCTGGGCAATCGGATGGACTTTCTTCCCAGCGCAATATCACATACATTATGTACTATACTGCGCAGGGTCGAAACTTGCTGGTCCAACGGCGACTCTGAGAAGTTTTCCGGAAGTTCGGCTGCTCTACTCACCATTTCCTCCTTGAACAATCGCCAACGTGCATTGGAGAAGTTCCAGGACGGCACAGGAGCTATGCTCTCAACTGCGCGCGCGGTAGTTGGTTCGGCCACAACAGTAATGATGTTGTGGTCACTCAATTCCCACTCGTCCACTCTCCACTCATATGTGGCCCACATAGATGCTGCCTCATTGACGATTGTCACGTCGATATCGCTTGTAGCTCTGTAATTATCGAACGTGTACACCTCTGTTGACTGGTTTAGGGCGGCGACTCTTGCCTCCAGCATCCACTCTGACAGCAGCTCACCCCGTCTGTAGTTAGCTTGCCCCTCGGCATGACGAGAGAGTTTGCTAAGCCACATGGGGGACACTGCATTCGCGTCGAGGCCCAGGATTGCGGGGGTTCTGCTGGCCTGCAGCAGGACCGCATCCATGTACCGGATGTACGGTTCCAGAGGTGCATCATACTGGCAGTATGCGGCGCAAAGGAAGATTGAGCCAAAACTCCCTTTCACGACCAGACATACGCCATAATCTGTGGTGAGGGTCTCCACTGGCATACAGATGGCTTCCTGGTGATCCACTAGGATGGCTGCCTTCCCTCGCCGATCGATGAAAATTCTCATTCCTTCAGGCAGCACATCCATTCCGTCCCCGCCGAGATACGGCTCCTGCACCAGCGCGAACATAGACTCCGATCTCCTGAGTCGGACTCCGAGCTCGATGGTCGCAGCTCGGCCTCGGCCACAGTTCGCTTGGATGAAGCTAAACATTAGTGTCTAGCTTGCACCCTCGCCAGCAACGCCCCGTATATCGGGCAAACGCTCGAGAGCATGTAATGCCCCGAGGGTTGCCCTCTGTGGCGGCAGTTCCGGCAGTCCACCGGGTTTTGGCACTTTGCCGCAGTGTGGCCTTGTTGCCCGCACTGGCGACAGACACTATCCTTCTGCCGGCATTCGCTGACCTTGTGGTCGAAACCCACACATCTGTGGCAGGCGTATGTGCGGACCTGTGACCGGCATCGGAATGAGAACCACTTGATGTAGACACGACCTACATCAAGCTTCGCCATCGCCCGGTCGTCAACCTCCAGCGTCACATTTACTGTGGCGCCGTCAGCTACCGACCACGCCTTGGTCACCAGGTGCACTGACTTCTTAAACTGGGCCAGATTCATTTCGCTGTCGAAGTTGTTTTCGTGGAGCTCCTTCATAAACTCCTCAGGGCCGATAGCTGTGTCGACGTCATATACGACGACCTTCGGCTTCTCGGCCGCATTCCGTGCCACATTTAGGCCAACCTCGGCGAATCTTTTTGAAGCGACCACCTTCTGCAGCTCTCCCACCGAAGGAGTGCGAATGATCGCACCACCACCTCGACGGAGCTCACGGACCTCGTGTACTCTGACTCCGAGAGAGGGTGCAACCATCGTTCGCACCTTTTCCGCTATGTCTTTCCCCGATAGCGCAGGGTCGTCGCACTTCACCACCGCTGACCACGTCTCGCGGACCTTGGTAGTCCGCGGGGCAGCGATGGGTGCAACCTGCTGCATCTGGGGAGCATTGGCGGCCGTATTTTTCAACAGATTCAACGACGGCGGCGGCGGTGGCGGCATAGCAAGCCGCGTCTCCAGCTCTCCGCACCGGAGCATTAGCGCCAACACCAGCTCATCGTAGCGGCTGATAGCATATGAGAGCTCTTCCGTGTCCACTTCTCCTAGTCTGCGGAAGCTGCTTCTCACCATGCGCTGTGTGGCCGACAGCTCTGCCATCATGGCTGCTTGCCCAGCACGGGCGGCAGCGGTGGCGGCAGTGGCAGTGGTGGCAACAATTTTAGCAGCAGTGAAAACGGCGGAGGCAGCAGTGTGGTCGGCAGCAGGGGCAGCAGTAGGATCAGCAGCGGTGGCAGCAGCGTGGGGGGGGCAGCATCAATGGCAGCGTTCTCCGTAGCCGCCCGGGCGTCCTCCAGCGACGAAAACGGCTCCTCCAGTACCCCAACGGGTTCTGGCACTCCATTCGATGCCAGGGCAACCAATTTCGCCTGCGTTGGCGCCGAGCTCTTAGATGCCAGATGGCTTCTGCGCCTGCCTCGTCTGGACTTCATCGAGGCACTACTTCCGCTCAAGGCACTCGCGCTGCTGTCGCTCTCCATCGGCATAAATACGATGGTGGCTCCACCTACCGTCGACGCCAGCAACCGTATGCTCGTTTACTCGCTGACAAAAGGTAGTTGCTCTGGAACTCGAGCTCCACCTATCGGTAGAGTCTGGTAGCACTAAAACTCTCCCTAGACACAAACCTTAGCAGTGACTCCCACCAATAAGCTTTGTGACAGCTGATCAAAAAGCTTACTCGAAAAACTTACTCGTAAGTTCGCCTTCAGCACGTGCTAAGTGGAAAATTCCCAACAATTAATTGTTAATTACTTCCAAACCGCTTGTTTATAACACACGAAAATTAGCACACGACTTTCGCGGAGCACTAATTCACCGATTTTATTACTTTCCAAACACGGAAAACCAAGTTCTTCGCAATCTGTACACGAGCGCAACGAAAACACGTCCGTCGTTAATCCATTCATGCGCGTCACTAATTAGATGACGAGGCATTTGGCTACCTTAAGAGAGTCATAGTTACTCCCGCCGTTGACCCGCGCTTACTTGAATTTCTTCACTTTGACATTCAGAGCACTGGGCAGAAATCACATTGTGTCAACACCCGCTAGGGCCATCACAATGCTTTGTTTTAATTAGACAGTCGGATTCCCCAAGTCCGTGCCAGTTCTGAATTGATTGTTAATTGATAATCGTTATAATTGATAAGAACTAATTGGTTTAACCCAAATAGTATTCTTAAAAATTTTAGCAAGAAAGTTCCACAATTGGCTACGTAACTAAACTATCCGGGGAACAAGTAACTAACATAAATGCTAGAAACTCTATTTACCCAGAACGAGCACATAAACCATGTTATTGTTTCCCAATCAAGCCCGACTATCTCAATCTTCAGAGCCAATCCTTATCCCGAAGTTACGGATCTAATTTGCCGACTTCCCTTACCTACATTATTCTATCGACTAGAGACTCTTCACCTTGGAGACCAGCTGCGGATATTGGTACGGCCTGTTGAGAAGTTTGCGTGTCCCCACCATAAATTTTCAAGGTCCGAGGAGAAAATATCGACACAACAGTATATGTCATGCTCTTCTAGCCCATCTACCATATCTCTCTGCGAAAGACTTCCATGGTAGTACGGCTATAAAACAGAAAAGAAAACTCTTCCGATATCTCTCGACGGCTTCTTTATGGTCGTTCCTGTTGCCAGGATGAGCACGAGGCCCATATTTAATAACAAACGGATACTCAACAGGTTACGGAATTGGAACCGTATTCCCTTTCGTTCAAAATTATTCAAGTGTATTATATTCGCTTTGTTTATATAGTTAGGCATTTTTGTTTTACTTGAAAATTTTCGGCTTTCGCCTTGAACTTAGGACCGACTAACTCGTGATCAACCACTGTTCACACGAAACCCTTCTCCACTTCAGTCCTCCAAGGTCTCATTCGATTATTTGCTACTACCACCAAGATCTGTACCAATGGCAGCTCCATGCAGGCTTACGCCAAACACTTCTACGCATACCATTGTACCTTCCTACTCACTAAAGTTTCAAAATTTATATCACAAGTAATATAAATCATCTACTTTAGCGGTAATGTATAGGTATACAACTTAAGCGCCATCCATTTTAAGGGCTAGTTGCTTCGGCAGGTGAGTTGTTACACACTCCTTAGCGGATTTCGACTTCCATGATCACCGTCCTGCTGTTTTAAGCAACCAACGCCTTTCATGGTATCTGCATGAGTTGTTAATTTGGGCACCGTAACATTACGTTTGGTTCATCCCACAGCGCCAGTTCTGCTTACCAAAAGTGGCCCACTGGGCACATTATATCATAACCTTGAACTTCATATCAAGAAAGTTAAGGTTCTTACCCATTTAAAGTTTGAGAATAGGTTAAGATCGTTTCGACCCTAAGGCCTCTAATCATTCGCTTTACCAGATAAGATTATTTTATATAATATTAAAATGCACCAGCTATCCTGAGGGAAACTTCGGAAGGAACCAGCTACTAGATGGTTCGATTGGTCTTTCGCCCCTATACTCAATTCTGACAATCGATTTGCACGTCAGAACTGTTTCGGTCTTCCATCAGGGTTTCCCCTGACTTCAACCTGATCAAGTATAGTTCACCATCTTTCGGGTCACAGCATATATGCTCAAGGTACGTTCCAGTTAGAGGCATAAATAATATAAATATACATTATACATAACTATATAGAACGCCCCGGGATTGTGTTAATTAGCTATAAATAGCTAAAAAACTAATCCCATTATTAGTCAAGTTAATTACGCTATTAGGTTTACATCCCAATAACTTGCACATATGTTAGACTCCTTGGTCCGTGTTTCAAGACGGGTCCCGAAGGTATCCTGAATCTTTCGCATTGTTAATCATACAAGAGCATATAATAAACACAAAAATCAATGATAATTATGCCATTATATAATTCCGAAAAATTAACGCTCTGTAATAATATAAATCTATCAGCACTTTATCAAATTAATAACATTTATTCTGTGTTAAAATGCAAGCAATTTAATTGGAATAAACTATAAGTTATATTTTATGATAAATTTGGGATATGCTAATAGATTACAATGTCCTTATATGGAAAAAATGCACATTATTCTTAATAATATTATTTAAATATTACAATTTTAATGATGAATTTTCCATAACGGATATTCAGGTTCATCGGGCTTAACCTCTAAGCAGTTTCACGTACTGTTTAACTCTCTATTCAGAGTTCTTTTCAACTTTCCCTCACGGTACTTGTTTACTATCGGTCTCATGGTTATATTTAGTTTTAGATGGAGTTTACCACCCACTTAGTGCTGCACTATCAAGCAACACGACTCTTTGGAAACATCATCTAGCAATCATTAACGTTATACGGGCCTGGCACCCTCTATGGGTAAATGGCCTCATTTAAGAAGGACTTAAATCATTAATTTCTCATACTAGAATATTGACGCTCCATACACTGCATCTCACATTTGCCATGAGTCGCGATCGAACACTCGACGAGTGCAGACGTGCCTGCGGATCGACAGCAAATTGTTAGCAAATTGTTTGCAAATTGTTCACAGTTGTAAGTCCCGTTACTTGTGCCCAGCCACTTCGCGTCGCGTGATCTTGTCGCGCGTTTTGATTGGCCCAGCCAACGTACCTAACGGTAGTTCGCACTAACACCATCGCACACCCGAGTGTGCGTGTTATCAGCGCAAAAAACCCAGTGCTCGAAGCAGCGGTATAATTGCAAAGCAGCAGCCACGTGCTGCCTGGCTCACCGGCTTACGGTGCCCAGCTTCCCCCCCCCCCCCCTCCTCACTCCTTATCAACTTTGGAGAAGATGGACTGGCAGGCCCCCCCGCGCACCCACAAGCTTGGAACAACACCACGCAAAAAGGCTCTGAGAACACGCAAGAGCAGCTCCAGCAGCGAGGGAAGCACCTCGCATACAGAGCCGGGCGAGATAAAGCGAAAACCGGCAAAGAAAGCACAGGGAGAGGAGCTGGAAGATAAGCCAAGCACTAGCGCAGCTCTGCGCAAGAAGCTCGCCAACAACGCCTTCGCTTTACTCTCGACCGAAGAAGACGAGTACGACCAAGAGAGCTCTGATGACGAACCCGGACCTAAAGACGATTCCAAGCCCAAGACCCCCGAGAAACCAAAGCCCACCCCGAAGACCATCAAGCCACCTCCGATTTTTATCCCCGATGTGACCAACATCTCGGCACTCGTCAAGATGATCACGACTCTTGTAGGCCCGAAGAACAATTTTACCTACAAGACCGTGAATGGCAACAACGTACGTGTCATGATGCCGGACAAAGAGTCCTATACAGCTCTGCGTCTCCAACTTGTGGCCCAAAACAAGAGGCATCGGACTTTCCAGCCGAAAGATGAACGTGCATACAAGGTTGTCATCAAAGGACTCCACCACTCCACCGATCGTGAGGAAATCATTGAAGACCTTCGCAGACAAGGGCACGCTGTTAGAGATCTGCACAATCCCATTGGCAGAAGAACTAAAGAACCGCTGGGAATATTCTTCGCCAACCTGGAGCCTTCCAGCAACAACAAAGACGTCTACCAAGTCAAGCGGATCTGCAGGTCGGTAGTAACCATTGAACCGCCGCAGAAGTTCAACGACGTGCCTCAATGCTTCAGGTGCCAAGGATTCGGTCATACACAGCGTTACTGCTTCCTGGAATACCGATGTGTAAAGTGTGGAGGCCCTCACGAATCGAGGGCATGTGAGAAGAGGGAGGACGACAAAGCGTGCTGCTTCCACTGCCAGGCGGACCATCCTGCGTCTTTCAAGGGATGCCCTGCATACAAAAGGGCCAAAGCACTCGCTGCTCCGAAAACAAGGCCCGTCGCTAATGCTAACAAGGCGCCGCCCGTGGCATCACCAAACGTCACCTCTGGCAGGAGCTACCGAGACGCCCTCAACGGAGTGCACGCAGCACCGCAGAATCCCACAACCCCAGTCCAAACCCAAACAGAAACCCCACACTCCGGTCAGATAGAAGCGATGTTCGCTCGCATGGAAGGAATGATGGAAAGGATGATGGAGCGCATGTTCACCCAGATGACACAGCTGGTGGCCACCATTCTCAACAGCAAGTCATGCAACTAAAGCTCCACCTAGTCGTCTGGAATGCGAACGGCCTGCAGAACAGCAAGGCCATAGTCGAGCACCATCTGAAGACCCACCAGATCGATATCCTACTCGTAGCCGAAACCCACTTCTCCCCCAGATCCCACTTTAATATCAGCGGATATGACCTCATCCATGCAGACCATCCTTCTGGCAGAGCACGCGGTGGAGCAGCCATCCTCATCAGGAGCGGTATTCAATACCTAGAGCTGCCCGCGTTTCAGCAAGACTGGGCACAATGTCCTGTCATCAGGATTGTCAGCCCGCAAGGAGATTTAGACATTGGAGCGGTCTACTTTCCCCCCAGATACCGCATAACAGCATCTCACCTCAGTGAGTTCTTCGAGCATTTTGGGCCCCGCTTCATAGCAGCTGGAGATTATAACGCCAAACATTCTTGGTGGGGATCGCGCGCCAACAACCCCAAAGGGAAAACTCTGTTTGGGTACCTGCAACGCCACCGACTGGACTGCCACTCCACTGGCGAGCCCACTCACTGGCCAACGAATCCCCTCAAGACTCCAGACCTACTGGACTTTGCTGTGTCGAAAGGCATAGGGCATGCGAAGATCAGCTGCACAACAAATGCTGATCTCCTGTCAGACCACTGTGCAATAAACGTGCTAATCAACACGCCAGTCCTCAGGAAAACCCCGCTCAGAAGGCTCACTGGAAAATATACCGACGCCGCCAAGTTCGCGTCCTGGATGCTCTCCACCGTCAATCCGAACCCCATCCTCAACACACCCAGGAACATTGATGAAGCTATCGGGAATCTCACCAGGCAGATGCAAAACGCTGCGGAATTCGCAAGCCCACCGCCACCAAAGACTGCGAGAACACCTAGCAGGGACCTCCACCTCTGGTCCCCGGAAATTGCGGCACTCGTGACTGAGAAGAGGCGTCTCAGGAGAGTTTGGTTCTTGACGCGCAATCCAAGAGACAAAACAGCGCTCAATCACGCCACAAAGGAGTTGAAGGACAAGATCTCCAGCCTACGCCAGGACTCCTTCCTCAGATTCCTCGAGGAACTCTCTCCCGGGGACCCAGACCACAATCTGTGGAACGTCACCCGCCACATTAAACGACCAGCCAAAAAGGTTTCCGCAGTGCGCAAAGCAGATGGATCCTGGTGCCTTTCGGATGCTGAAAGAGCAGAAGCTTTCGCCGAACACCTTTACAACGCCTTCTCTCCGTTCGACTGCTGCACTGCCGAAGAACATGCTGAAACAGCCCGGTTTCTCAATAGCCCAAGCTCTCCCGGTCCCCCGTTGGAACCAGTCGACCCTGAGGAAGTTGCGCAGGAGATTGCTCTACTGAAGAACAACAAATCTCCAGGCCTGGATCGTATAGATGCGGCGGCCCTAAAAATGCTCCCATCCCGCTGCACACAAATGCTGGCCAGCATTTACAACAGCTGCTTCCGGCTAGGGTACTTCCCGGAAGAGTGGAAAAGAGCAGAGGTTATTGTCCTCCTCAAGCCTGGTAAGCCTGAAGCCAATCTCGCCTCCTATCGTCCGATTAGTTTGCTGGCAATCCTCTCCAAAATACTCGAAAGAGTATTTTTGCGCAGAGTATTGCCAGTACTGGATGAGGCTGGTTTGATCCCCGATCACCAGTTTGGCTTCAGGCGCTCCCACGGAACACCAGAGCAATGCCACCGGCTAGTCGAACGGATCCTCGAGGCATTCGAGCAAAAGAAATACTGCTGCGCTGTAATGCTCGACGTGAAGCAGGCATTCGACAGAGTTTGGCATCCTGGACTCCTCCATAAACTCAAATCCTACCTCCCAAGCCCCCATTTTACCCTCCTCAAATCCTACACTGAGGGAAGAGCATTCCAAGTCAGATGCGGAAGTGCAATAAGCCTACCCAGACTGATCAGAGCTGGAGTTCCGCAAGGCAGTGTGCTCGGACCAATACTGTACACCCTTTACACCGCAGACCTTCCCATAATCCCCTCCAGGAACCTAACTATAGCGACTTATGCAGATGACACGGCTTTCCTCGCCTCCTCATCCGACCCACGAGAAGCCTCCGAAACAATCCAAAGGCAAATGGACGCGCTACATCCCTGGCTCAGCAGGTGGAACATCGTAGTGAACGCGGAAAAATCTACCCAAACAACATTTGCACTAAGGAGAGGAGACTGCCCACCGGTCACGCTAAACGGAGTCATCATTCCCAACGCACCCGCACCCAAGTACCTAGGACTTACCCTGGACCGCAGGCTCACTTGGCGTCCCCACATCGTCAGCAAACGCATACAGGCCGATGCGCGTCTGAGGCAGATGCATTGGCTTATTGGGAGAGGGTCCAAGCTAAGGCAGAACCACAAATCCTGGTGTACAAGGCAATTCTCAAGCCCATCTGGACCTACGGGATACAGCTATGGGGCACGGCAAGCCACACGAATCGCCTGCGTATACAGCGGTTCCAGAATAGGTGCTTGAGAATTGCCTGTAATGCGCATCCCTACCACGAGAATGTCGCCATACATAGGGAACTTGGAATCCCACAAGTCGCTGATGAAATCTCCAGGCTCAGCGAGAGATACCTGAAAAGGCTCGAAAACCACCCTAACCACCTCGCCACCAACCTGTTAGACAATAGCCAAACAAGCAGACGTCTCATGAGGAGACACCCTCTCGATCTTCCACAACAATAGACAACACATATAAAACCCGCCACAAATACATGTACAATAGTATCCCTTAAGCTAATGTTCCCCCGCAAAACCATTTAATTATTGTCCACTAGGACAGATTTTAAATAAATAAACGCACGCTAAAGAAAAAAAAACATTTGCCATATAGACAAAGTGACTTAGTGCTGAACTGTTTTCTTTTCGCTCGCCGCTACTAAGAAAATCCTTGTTAGTTTCTTTTCCTCCCCTAATTAATATGCTTAAATTCAGGGGGTAGTCCCATATGAGTTGAGGTTGTATATATAACTATATTTTGCCATAAATTCTTTATATATAAATGATAAAACAATCAATTAAATTCGTTATAAATAGTTCCAATAGTTCTTGTAAGCAAAGTCATTTTTATCCATTTAACGAACCAACGAAGAATAATAACAAAACCAAGATTTTTCTTTTTCCGAATCATTAATAAGAGACAATTCTAGATGAAAAATATTTCAATTTTTTATGCTAGACATTTCTCAGTATTATTTGATTGAAAAAGAAAATATTTCTCTTCGTTTTTCACATTCAAATGTGAGATAATGTTTTTCATTTCTTTTTTAATATTATGAATAAAATCATTATTTAATCCAATAATATACCATATGCTTATAAAAAATTTATAAACAACTTAATTAGCATAGTCTTACAACCCTCAACCATATGTAGTCCAAGCAGCACTATAAAATTAATTAAAGTACATAACAGCATGGACTGCGATATGCGTTCAAAATGTCGATGTTCATGTGTCCTGCAGTTCACACGATGACGCACAGTTTGCTGCGTTCTTCATCGACCCATGAGCCGAGTGATCCACCGCTTAGAGTTTTATAATTCAATTTTATATAATGTCAATATTGTTTTTATTGAAAGAAATTAAAAATACACCATTTTACTGGCATATATCAATTCCTTCAATAAATTTATTTTTATACCTAAAATAAATGTTGCGAAATGTCTTAGTTTCATATAAGCATTATGTATCATAATAATCTGGTTATGGTTTGCTATTTTGGGTGACACATACTGCAAAATTTATATAAAACATTAACCTGATGGATGACAGGTACAAACATTGTATATTTTAGGTTGTTGCATTAGCCAACGTATGCTCATAACATAGATGAACAATACATATTCGCAACGCGTGTATATTATGGTCCATATACACACACACTTATTTTGATTACCACACATTCAAAATTATTTTTATTTTAATTCGACTTCTACTTTCGAATTTAGTTTAGTTTCTTCGATTTCCATTTTCGAGAATTTGTTTTTATAGGAAACGCCGTTGTTGTAGTAAGTACTGCCACAAATACGCACAGCAACATTAATAATGTTAAAGTCTTTTTATGAGGTTGCCAAGCCCCACATATAAAATAAAAGCCATCTTCATTTTATTTTGACTTTAACTTTTGATTCCGTGGAATCATTTTGTAATATTTTTATTTTGGTAAATTGTATTTATTTGTATTATAACAAATATTTATTAACGATAAGGATATTATACAATAATGATCCTTCCGCAGGTTCACCTACGGAAACCTTGTTACGACTTTTACTTCCTCTAAATAATCAAGTTCGGTCAACTTTTGCGAAACAACCGTAACACGCAAGGCGTCACAGTGATCACGTCCGGAGACCTCACTAAATAATTCAATCGGTAGTAGCGACGGGCGGTGTGTACAAAGGGCAGGGACGTAATCAATGCGAGTTAATGACTCACACTTACTGGGAATTCCAAGTTCATGTGAACAGTTTCAGTTCACAATCCCAAGCATGAAAGTGGTTCAGCGGTTTACCCGGACCTCTCGGTCTAGGAAATACACGTTGATACTTTCATTGTAGCGCGCGTGCAGCCCAGGACATCTAAGGGCATCACAGACCTGTTATTGCTCAATCTCATTATTGCTAGACGCAATTTGTCCATTTAAGAAGCTAGTGTCCTTATAATGGGACAAACCAACAGGTACGGCTCCACTTACATAAACACATTCAAACACAATAAACATTTTACTGCCACCATGAATGAAGGCTACATAAGCTTCAGCACCATAATCCTGAAGATATCTATTTAATATATTTGAGTCTCGTTCGTTATCGGAATTAACCAGACAAATCACTCCACGAACTAAGAACGGCCATGCACCACCACCCATAGATTCGAGAAAGAGCTATCAATCTGTCTTACACACTTATGTTCGGACCTGGTAAGTTTTCCCGTGTTGAGTCAAATTAAGCCGCAGGCTCCACTCCTGGTGGTGCCCTTCCGTCAATTCCTTTAAGTTTCAGCTTTGCAACCATACTTCCCCCGGAGCCCAAAAGCTTTGGTTTCCCGGGAAGCGACTGAGAGAGCCATAAAAGTAGCTACACCCAATTGCTAGCTGGCATCGTTTATGGTTAGAACTAGGGCGGTATCTGATCGCCTTCGAACCTCTAACTTTCGTTCTTGATTAATGAAAACATCTTTGGCAAATGCTTTCGCTTAAGTTAGTCTTACGACGGTCCAAGAATTTCACCTCTCGCGTCGTAATACTAATGCCCCCAAACTGCTTCTATTAATCATTACCTCTTGATCTGAAAACCAATGAAAGCAGAACAGAGGTCTTATTTCATTATCCCATGCACAGAATATTCAGGCATTTGAAGCCTGCTTTAAGCACTCTAATTTGTTCAAAGTAATAGTACCGGCCCACAATAACACTCGTTTAAGAGCACTAGTGCAGGTTTTTAAATAGGAGGAACATATGAAAAAATACAAGTATTTAATCACATATAAGAACTCCACCGGTAATACGCTTACATACATAAAGGTATAGTACTAACCACAATTGTAAGTTGTACTACCCGTATGAAGCACAAGTTCAACTACGAACGTTTTAACCGCAACAACTTTAATATACGCTATTGGAGCTGGAATTACCGCGGCTGCTGGCACCAGACTTGCCCTCCAATTGGTCCTTGTTAAAGGATTTAAAGTGTACTCATTCCAATTACAGGGCCTCGGATATGAGTCCTGTATTGTTATTTTTCGTCACTACCTCCCCGAGCTGGGAGTGGGTAATTTACGCGCCTGCTGCCTTCCTTAGATGTGGTAGCCGTTTCTCAGGCTCCCTCTCCGGAATCGAACCCTGATTCCCCGTTACCCGTTGCAACCATGGTAGTCCTAGATACTACCATCAAAAGTTGATAGGGCAGACATTTGAAAGATCTGTCGTCGGTACAAGACCATACGATCTGCATGTTATCTAGAGTTCAACCAATATAACGATCTTGCGATCGCTTGGTTTTAGCCTAATAAAAGCACATGTCCCATAAGGTTCATGTTTTAATTGCATGTATTAGCTCTAGAATTACCACAGTTATCCAAGTAACTGTTAACGATCTAAGGAACCATAACTGATATAATGAGCCTTTTGCGGTTTCACTTTTAATTCGTGTGTACTTAGACATGCATGGCTTAATCTTTGAGACAAGCATATAACTACTGGCAGGATCAACCAGAATAATGTTTTTCCTTCATATTCCATTCATATTTTTTGAATCGAAATAAGCAATATAATAGATATATAGATTTTTCACTTTATATAATTCCATGATTTTTATTATATTGAATAAAATTCAATATTTCGCCTTTGGGTAAAATTTTAAATATATAAATATAAGTAAAAAATCTATTCGATTACGGCCATTTTTATATAGCATTCGTAATCCATATTTTCATTTTTAATTTATACTTGTTTTACCAATATAACAAGAATTTCATATAATTATTGTAATATATATGTTTCTATAATTTTATCTTTTTATATATACATATTTCATTATAAAATATCATTTTATTTCCAACATACAT
Organism: Drosophila sechellia; assembly: GCF_004382195.2. Classification (NCBI taxonomy): domain Eukaryota; kingdom Metazoa; phylum Arthropoda; class Insecta; order Diptera; family Drosophilidae; genus Drosophila; species Drosophila sechellia. The sequence continues at coordinate 75,560 of NW_022611153.1, forward strand.
AATTATTGTATCCACACATGTACAATTTTTGTTTAACCAATATAAATATTAAGTTAAATCATTTGCATTTTGAAGATAAATTTAAAATTTATCTCTTTTCATATATCTCTCTGGTAATATATAACATAAAACCAAGCGCATATGATAATATTTCCACATTTAATATATAATTTTATATTTCTTTCATAAGAATCCATATTTGTATTATACCGTAACGATATAATAATCCAACTATACGGCAGGTAATAAATTAATATTTGCCTGCCTCCAAAAATTAACGATAATATATGGAAACGATTTGTTATTCTATATATAATAGAAACTTGACTTTTGTTTCAACGATATTATCTAAAAAGCGTATATTCCTATTATCCGCGGAGCCAAGTCCCGTGTTCTATAGAACTGAGAAACAAATTTGTACGGATAATAATATACTTTATTTTATGTAACCAATATAAACATAATCCGAAATAAATATTTCGAATAATGCGGGAGGTCGGCAACCACTGCCTACCTATAGTAGTTTTTGAACCCGCTGTCCTCAAAGCGGGTATTTTCAATTCCGTTTGCCACCCAACATACGGTCTATTCTCTTATATATTAAGAGATTATAGGAACATTTCATTTTTTTCCATTATTCATATATAATATGATTATTTTTTTTTTTATACATATAATAAATATTAATTTTTATATGTTTATTATTTAATTTACTCATATAATTGCCAAATTCATATGAATACATAAGTTTTGAACAATATGAGAGGTCGGCAACCACTGCCTACCTATAGTAGTTTTTGAACCCTCTGTCGTAATTCCGGTCGTTTACACTACTATACCCTCTCACTATAATGGCTTTTCTCTATAATACTAAGAGAATATGGGAATATCTCAGCATTTTTTCCCATATACATATAATAATTAACCATTTTCATATGTATATTATTTAATTTAATCATATAATTGCCAAAATCATATGAATACATAAGTTTTGAACAATATGAGAGGTCGGCAACCACTGCCTACCTATAGTAGTTTTTGAACCCTCTGTCGTAATTCCGGTCGTTTACACTACTATACCCTCTCACTATAATGGATTTTCTCTATAATACTAAGAGAATGTGGGAATATTTCAGCATTTTTTCCCTTATACATATAATAATTAATCATTTTCATATGTATATTATTTAATTTACTCATACAATTGCCAAAATCATATGAATACATAAGTTTTGAACAATATGAGAGGTCGGCAACCACTGCCTACCTATAGTAGTTTTTGAACCCTCTGTCGTAATTCCGGTCGTTTACACTACTATACCCTCTCACTTAAATGGCTTTTCTCTATAATACTAAGAGAATATGGGAATATCTCAGCATTTTTTCCCATATACATATAATAATTAACCATTTTCATATGTATATTATTTAATTTAATCATATAATTGCCAAAATCATATGAATACATAAGTTTTGAACAATATGAGAGGTCGGCAACCACTGCCTACCTATAGTAGTTTTTGAACCCTCTGTCGTAATTCCGGTCGTTTACACTACTATACCCTCTCACTATAATGGATTTTCTCTATAATACTAAGAGAATGTGGGAATATTTCAGCATTTTTTCCCTTATACATATAATAATTAATCATTTTCATATGTATATTATTTAATTTACTCATACAATTGCCAAAATCATATGAATACATAAGTTTTGAACAATATGAGAGGTCGGCAACCACTGCCTACCTATAGTAGTTTTTGAACCCTCTGTCGTAATTCCGGTGGTTTACACTACTATACCCTCTCACTTAAATGGCTTTTCTCTATAATACTAAGAGAATATGGGAATATCTCTGCATTTTTTCCCATATACATATAATAATTAATCATTTTCGTATGTATATTATTTAATTTACTCATACAATTGCCAAAATCATATGAATACATAAGTTTTGAACAATATGAGAGGTCGGCAACCACTGCCTACCTATAGTAGTTTTTGAACCCTCTGTCGTAATTCCGGTCGTTTACACTACTATACCCTCTCACTTAAATGGCTTTTCTCTATAATACTAAGAGAATATGGGAATATCTCTGCATTTTTTCCCATATACATATAATAATTAACCATTTTCATATGTATATTATTTAATTTAATCATATAATTGCCAAAATCATATGAATACATAAGTTTTGAACAATATGAGAGGTCGGCAACCACTGCCTACCTATAGTAGTTTTTGAACCCTCTGTCGTAATTCCGGTCGTTTACACTACTATACCCTCTCACTATAATGGATTTTCTCTATAATACTAAGAGAATGTGGGAATATTTCAGCATTTTTTCCCTTATACATATAATAATTAATCATTTTCATATGTATATTATTTAATTTACTCATATAATTGCCAAATTCATATGAATACATAAGTTTTGAACAATATGAGAGGTCGGCAACCACTGCCTACCTATAGTAGTTTTTGAACCCTCTGTCGTAATTCCGGTCGTTTACACTACTATACCCTCTCACTATAATGGATTTTCTCTATAATACTAAGAGAATGTGGGAATATTTCAGCATTTTTTCCCTTATACATATAATAATTAATCATTTTCATATGTATATTATTTAATTTACTCATACAATTGCCAAAATCATATGAATACATAAGTTTTGAACAATATGAGAGGTCGGCAACCACTGCCTACCTATAGTAGTTTTTGAACCCTCTGTCGTAATTCCGGTCGTTTACACTACTATACCCTCTCACTTAAATGGCTTTTCTCTATAATACTAAGAGAATATGGGAATATCTTAGCATTTTTTCCCATATACATATAATAATTAACCATTTTCATATGTATATTTTTTAATTTACTCATATAATTGCCAAAATCATATAAATACATAAGTTTGAACAATATCAGAGGTCGGCAACGGTCTTTCCTCTATAATACTAAGATAATATGGGAATATTTCATCATTTTTTCCCTTATACATATAATAATTAATCATTTTCATATGTATATTATTTAATTTACTCGTATAATTGTCAAAATCCTATGAACACATAAGAGAATACAATATGAGAGGTCGGCGCAACCATAATATAGTAGTTGATGACGAGGTGTTTGGCAACTTGACACAATCCATTAAAGTCTTTATATTAATTATATGAAAGGGACAATATCATATGCGTCACTAAATTGATGACGAGGTGTTTGGCAACTTGATACAATTCTTTAAAGTCTTTATATCAAAAATTATATGATAGGGACAATATCATATGCGTCACTAAATTGATGACGAGGTGTTTGGCAACTTGACACAATTCATTAGAGTCTGTATATTAATTATATGATAGGGACAATATCATATGCGTCACTAAATTGATGACGAGGTGTTTGGCAACTTGATACAATTCTTTAAAGTCTTTATATCAAAAATTATATAATAAGGACAATATCATATGCGTCACTAAATTGATGACGAGGTGTTTGGCAACTTGACACAATCCATTAAAGTCTTTATATTAATTATATGATAGGGACAATATCATATGCGTCACTAAATTGATGACGAGGTGTTTGGCAACTTGATACAATTCTTTAAAGTCTATATATCAAAAATTATATGATAGGGACAATATCATATGCGTCACTAAATTGATGACGAGGTGTTTGGCAACTTGACACAATTCATTAAAGTCTGTATATTAATTATATGATAGGGACAATATCATATGCGTCACTAAATTGATGACGAGGTGTTTGGCAACTTGATACAATTCTTTAAAGTCTTTATATCAAAAATTATATGATAAGGACAATATCATATGCGTCACTAAATTGATGACGAGGTGTTTGGCAACTTGACACAATCCATTAAAGTCTTTATATTAATTATATGATAGGGACAATATCATATGCGTCACTAAATTGATGACGAGGTGTTTGGCAACTTGATACAATTCTTTAAAGTCTTTATATCAAAAATTATATGATAAGGACAATATCATATGCGTCACTAAATTGATGACGAGGTGTTTGGCAACTTGACACAATTCATTAAAGTCTTTATATTAATTATATGATAGGGACAATATCATATGCGTCACTAAATTGATGACGAGGTGTTTGGCAACTTGACACAATCCATTAAAGTCTTTATATTAATTATATGATAGGGACAATATCATATGCGTCACTAAATTGATGACGAGGTGTTTGGCAACTTGATTCAATTCTTTAAAGTCTTTATATCAAAAATTATATGATAAGGACAATATCATATGCGTCACTAAATTGATGACGAGGTGTTTGGCAACTTGACACAATTCATTAAAGTCTGTATATTAATTATATGATAGGGACAATATCATATGCGTCACTAAATTGATGACGAGGTGTTTGGCAACTTGATACAATTCTTTAAAGTCTTTATATCAAAAATTATATGATAGGGACAATATCATATGCGTCACTAAATTGATGACGAGGTGTTTGGCAACTTGACACAATCCATTAAAGTCTTTATATTAATTATATGATAGGGACAATATCATATGCGTCACTAAATTGATGACGAGGTGTTTGGCTACAGGAAAAAATCATTTATTTATCGAATCATCAAGCAAAGGATAAGCTTCAGTGGATCGCAGTATGGCAGCTGCTCAACCACTTACAACACCTTGCCTGTTACAAAAGTCGTTTACAATTGATTCTAGGCTTTGTCATTGTATTAAATAATGCTTTTATATGTAACTAGCGCGGCATCAGGTGATCGAAGATCCTCCTAATTTACTATGTTACAAATTACATTGGCATCACATCCATTGTCGTTTATAAAATAAATTATAAACTTTAAATGGTTTAGAAGCCATACAATGCAAATTGCCCCTTATTTATCATTGCAGTCCAGCACGGATACGACCTTAGAGGCGTTCAGGCATAATCCAACGGACGTAGCGTCATACCACTGTTCGCTCGAACAAGTATTGTGCCATTGGTCCGTACCTGCGGTTCCTCTCGTACTACGCAGGAATGCTGTCGCAACAACGTTTTGTCATTAGTAGGGTAAAACTAACCTGTCTCACGACGGTCTAAACCCAGCTCACGTTCCCTTGCATGGGTGAACAATCCAACGCTTGGTGAATTTTGCTTCACAATGATAGGAAGAGCCGACATCGAAGGATCAAAAAGCGACGTCGCTATGAACGCTTGGCCGCCACAAGCCAGTTATCCCTATGGTAACTTTTCTGACACCTCTTGTTAAAAACTCTTTAAACCAAAAGGATCGATAGGCCGAGCTTTTGCTGTCCCTGTGTGTACTGAACACCGAGATCAAGTCAGCATTTGCCCTTTTGCTCTATGTGTGGTTTCTGTCCGCACTGAGCTGGCCTTGGGACACCTCCGTTATTATTTGAGAGATGTACCGCCCCAGTCAAACTCCCTACCTGGCAATGTCCTTGAATTGGATCATACCTGAGTAATTGGAGTTATACCAAATTTTCAAATCAAAAATACATAAATGCATCGTTTTATTAAAGAATTTGTTTGCGATTATATAACAAACTCGTGATACTTTGATCAAGAAGCTTGCATCAAAACCCAATACCATAAGATATAATAAATATATCCGTATAATGGCTAGGAAATGATACACGTTCCATTTAATCAAGTAAGTAAGGAAACAATAAGAGTAGTGGTATTTCATTGACGATACCAAACCGAGGTCTAATATCTCCCACTTATTCTACACCTCTTATGTCTCCTTACACTGCCAGATTAGAGTCAAGCTCAAAAGGGTCTTCTTTCCCCGCTAATTATTCCAAGCCCGTTCCCTTGGCTGTGGTTTCGCTAGATAGTAGATAGGGACAGTGACTTTCGGACCTCTCCGAACTTGTTTTACGTGGCGTGTTCCACACTGAAGGGATTACAACCACGACACCCTGAACACCCACAAGTGGTGCATGTATCAACATGGTGCATGAGTCTGGATACGCCAGACAAACGTCCCGGACTGGAAGCTATAGCTATGTACATAGCGACCACCCCGGTAGCAATTCGAGTACTTGCTTGCCGGGCAAGCACTCCCCCTTGCTGAGGAGCGAGATCTACCTAAAATCTCTACTGATCTCTGGGTCACAGCACCCGAGTTTTGCGCAACTAGCACCGTAACTCAAACGTCGAACACGAAGGCTCTACCCGCGATATGGGTATCAACCACAGCCACCACGATACTCCCACCAGGGGGCCTACCTCAATGTGCTGTCTTGGAGCAGCACAACCCGTGGTACCGAAAGAGAGGCTCGGTGGGCCTCCTCCTTTTGCTCCGACAAGCATGGTTAGAGGAACCAGTCGCTATATTAGTCGCCTCTTACGACAAGCAATAGCGGGCTGTGGAAGTATTCTCGCCCGCTAACCACACGGCGAAGTTTTGGGCTAAATACCCCTCCTCCTACGGAACACCTCGTCCGCAAACGCTGCCAGCCGTTGAATCCTCTGCTGATCTTCCAGGATTCTATTGAAGGTCCAGTTTTCGCCAAGGCGCTGCACTCCAAGTCCATCGAGGTTTCGCAAATCTGCATATAGAGGACAAGCGCACAATATGTGCATCCAGTCCTCATATGGATCACCACAAGCGCAAGCAGTGGTATCGCTGAGGGCTCTCCCTTGCAAAAATGCGTTAAACGACCCGTGACCTGTCAGCAGGAAAGACGTCCTCATCGAGAATCCAAAGCTTGGATCTCGATAGGCGAGAGTGACGTATGGGATGAACTTGTGCGTCACCCGTCCTGGTTCGCTGTCGTCATCCCATCTGTTTTGCCAATTCTGCAGCAAGCACTCCTCTAGGCGAGTCTTCCTCTGCTTCCAGCTTAGACACGTAGTGTCCTCGCCGTATAGCCAGTCGTTCTCCTCCAGCGGGTATCCACGCTTCAGCTTGTACTTGACCGCTAAAAACTTAGCAGCCAAGTCAAGCGGGGGAGCTCCGCCAAGTACCTGCAGTGCCACTGTGGACACTGTTCGGCATACCGAAAGGCATCCAAGCAGGATTAGCCTCTGGCAGGAGGCTAGTCGTCTCCGGGCGGCTACCTGTTCGGCGGTGTCATACCATACCGGGGCACCAAACAGCACACAAGGTGCCATGAGTCCGTCATATATGGTCCGCCTGGCTCGAGGACTGAAGCCCCAGTCGGCTCGAAGCACACGCGCCAATGCTCCAACGACTCCGGTCATCCGCTGGCGAAGCGAAGCTATGTGCGTGAGGAATTTCATTCCTTCACTGACCGTGATGCCAAGGTACCGACAGCTACGCACATACGGAAGGTTCGCTCCAGCAAACCTCACCGTAGGCGCACGTCTCAAGGCACCTTTCAGCAGCATTATTACCGTCTTGCTGGTCGAGACGGTAACGCCAACTTCCGCTCCCCACGCTTCTACGATGGACATCAGCTCTGCACCTTTTTCCTCTAGCTCAGCTCGGGAATTTCCCTCGACGAGAAGCAGCAAGTCATCCGCGTATGCACTCAGCTGGCAATACGGCTGGAGACGCTGAAGCAGTACATCCATCAGTATGTCCCAGATAAATGGGCCACTGATTGACCCCTGCGGGCAGCCTCTAGTTACCGGTACATCCACAGTACCGGAACTGCTTCGGATCACTGCTCTTCGGCCGGAGAAAAAGCTCTGCCACAAGCCCATCTCCCGGCATCCCAAGTCGGCTAGTCGGCGGAGTGCAGCACTCCATTCGACGTTGTCGAATGCTCCTTTGAAGTCCACGAATGTGCCGAGCACGTATTGCGCCGGGCTGGCACAAACACTGCTCTTCACGTGCCTCCAAGCATCCTCCACACATCGTCCTTGGCGAAATCCAAATTGCCATCTGCAGCCTTCCGGAAGAACTTCTCTCACACGATTCACCATGATGGCCTCGAGCACCTTACCAAAGACTGGTAGCAAGCATATTCCTCTATATGAGGAGGGCTCACATTTGTCCTTATCTGGCCCTTTGAGCAGCGAGACAACTCGTGGGCACTTCCACTCAGCGGGAAAGTATCCTAATCGGATGCATCGGGAAAACAACGATGCAAGGTGCTCGGGTATGGCGCGCCAGACTGCCTTGCAGATAGTGCCATTAATGCCGTCCAAGCCGGGAGAGCGCCTGCTCTTCAACCGGGCAACACATGCATCAACCTCGAATACTTCGAGGGCCGGTGGGACTTCCTCCGCGATGGCAGTCGGTGCTTCGGACTCCGCAACTGGGAAGAAATTGCGGAGGAGCACTCGTGCACAGTCACCCCAATCGGTGATCATCTCGCCATTCACGCGGAGGCACCCAATCTCCGTGCACTTCCTGCGGCCTCGGCAAATCTTATAGACGCGCCCCCATGGGTCGTCGGCATGATCTCCCACGAAGCGTTTCCACTCATCCATTTTCGCCCTCCAAATGAGCTTCTTGTAGTTGGCTGAGGCCCGCCTCAGGTCGACCAATACACGCTCTATTGCGGCATCATCATCATGACGCCTTCCATTTTGAAGTAGGCGACGAAGTCTCCGGACTTCGCGCCTTGCATCACAGAGGTCGGCAGTCCACCAACGTGCTCTCCTGCTGGGCAATCGGATGGACTTTCTTCCCAGCGCAATATCACATACATTATGTACTATACTGCGCAGGGTCGAAACTTGCTGGTCCAACGGCGACTCTGAGAAGTTTTCCGGAAGTTCGGCTGCTCTACTCACCATTTCCTCCTTGAACAATCGCCAACGTGCATTGGAGAAGTTCCAGGACGGCACAGGAGCTATGCTCTCAACTGCGCGCGCGGTAGTTGGTTCGGCCACAACAGTAATGATGTTGTGGTCACTCAATTCCCACTCGTCCACTCTCCACTCATATGTGGCCCACATAGATGCTGCCTCATTGACGATTGTCACGTCGATATCGCTTGTAGCTCTGTAATTATCGAACGTGTACACCTCTGTTGACTGGTTTAGGGCGGCGACTCTTGCCTCCAGCATCCACTCTGACAGCAGCTCACCCCGTCTGTAGTTAGCTTGCCCCTCGGCATGACGAGAGAGTTTGCTAAGCCACATGGGGGACACTGCATTCGCGTCGAGGCCCAGGATTGCGGGGGTTCTGCTGGCCTGCAGCAGGACCGCATCCATGTACCGGATGTACGGTTCCAGAGGTGCATCATACTGGCAGTATGCGGCGCAAAGGAAGATTGAGCCAAAACTCCCTTTCACGACCAGACATACGCCATAATCTGTGGTGAGGGTCTCCACTGGCATACAGATGGCTTCCTGGTGATCCACTAGGATGGCTGCCTTCCCTCGCCGATCGATGAAAATTCTCATTCCTTCAGGCAGCACATCCATTCCGTCCCCGCCGAGATACGGCTCCTGCACCAGCGCGAACATAGACTCCGATCTCCTGAGTCGGACTCCGAGCTCGATGGTCGCAGCTCGGCCTCGGCCACAGTTCGCTTGGATGAAGCTAAACATTAGTGTCTAGCTTGCACCCTCGCCAGCAACGCCCCGTATATCGGGCAAACGCTCGAGAGCATGTAATGCCCCGAGGGTTGCCCTCTGTGGCGGCAGTTCCGGCAGTCCACCGGGTTTTGGCACTTTGCCGCAGTGTGGCCTTGTTGCCCGCACTGGCGACAGACACTATCCTTCTGCCGGCATTCGCTGACCTTGTGGTCGAAACCCACACATCTGTGGCAGGCGTATGTGCGGACCTGTGACCGGCATCGGAATGAGAACCACTTGATGTAGACACGACCTACATCAAGCTTCGCCATCGCCCGGTCGTCAACCTCCAGCGTCACATTTACTGTGGCGCCGTCAGCTACCGACCACGCCTTGGTCACCAGGTGCACTGACTTCTTAAACTGGGCCAGATTCATTTCGCTGTCGAAGTTGTTTTCGTGGAGCTCCTTCATAAACTCCTCAGGGCCGATAGCTGTGTCGACGTCATATACGACGACCTTCGGCTTCTCGGCCGCATTCCGTGCCACATTTAGGCCAACCTCGGCGAATCTTTTTGAAGCGACCACCTTCTGCAGCTCTCCCACCGAAGGAGTGCGAATGATCGCACCACCACCTCGACGGAGCTCACGGACCTCGTGTACTCTGACTCCGAGAGAGGGTGCAACCATCGTTCGCACCTTTTCCGCTATGTCTTTCCCCGATAGCGCAGGGTCGTCGCACTTCACCACCGCTGACCACGTCTCGCGGACCTTGGTAGTCCGCGGGGCAGCGATGGGTGCAACCTGCTGCATCTGGGGAGCATTGGCGGCCGTATTTTTCAACAGATTCAACGACGGCGGCGGCGGTGGCGGCATAGCAAGCCGCGTCTCCAGCTCTCCGCACCGGAGCATTAGCGCCAACACCAGCTCATCGTAGCGGCTGATAGCATATGAGAGCTCTTCCGTGTCCACTTCTCCTAGTCTGCGGAAGCTGCTTCTCACCATGCGCTGTGTGGCGGTGTTCTCGCAGTCTTTGGTGGCGGTGGGCTTGCGAATTCCGCAGCGTTTTGCATCTGCCTGGTGAGATTCCCGATAGCTTCATCAATGTTCCTGGGTGTGTTGAGGATGGGGTTCGGATTGACGGTGGAGAGCATCCAGGAGAGCATACCGGCCCACAATAACACTCGTTTAAGAGCACTAGTGCAGGTTTTTAAATAGGAGGAACATATGAAAAAATACAAGTATTTAATCACATATAAGAACTCCACCGGTAATACGCTTACATACATAAAGGTATAGTACTAACCACAATTGTAAGTTGTACTACCCGTATGAAGCACAAGTTCAACTACGAACGTTTTAACCGCAACAACTTTAATATACGCTATTGGAGCTGGAATTACCGCGGCTGCTGGCACCAGACTTGCCCTCCAATTGGTCCTTGTTAAAGGATTTAAAGTGTACTCATTCCAATTACAGGGCCTCGGATATGAGTCCTGTATTGTTATTTTTCGTCACTACCTCCCCGAGCTGGGAGTGGGTAATTTACGCGCCTGCTGCCTTCCTTAGATGTGGTAGCCGTTTCTCAGGCTCCCTCTCCGGAATCGAACCCTGATTCCCCGTTACCCGTTGCAACCATGGTAGTCCTAGATACTACCATCAAAAGTTGATAGGGCAGACATTTGAAAGATCTGTCGTCGGTACAAGACCATACGATCTGCATGTTATCTAGAGTTCAACCAATATAACGATCTTGCGATCGCTTGGTTTTAGCCTAATAAAAGCACATGTCCCATAAGGTTCATGTTTTAATTGCATGTATTAGCTCTAGAATTACCACAGTTATCCAAGTAACTGTTAACGATCTAAGGAACCATAACTGATATAATGAGCCTTTTGCGGTTTCACTTTTAATTCGTGTGTACTTAGACATGCATGGCTTAATCTTTGAGACAAGCATATAACTACTGGCAGGATCAACCAGAATAATGTTTTTCCTTCATATTCCATTCATATTTTTTGAATCGAAATAAGCAATATAATAGATATATAGATTTTTCACTTTATATAATTCCATGATTTTTATTATATTGAATAAAATTCAATATTTCGCCTTTGGGTAAAATTTTAAATATATAAATATAAGTAAAAAATCTATTCGATTACGGCCATTTTTATATAGCATTCGTAATCCATATTTTCATTTTTAATTTATACTTGTTTTACCAATATAACAAGAATTTCATATAATTATTGTAATATATATGTTTCTATAATTTTATCTTTTTATATATACATATTTCATTATAAAATATCATTTTATTTCCAACATACATAATTATTGTATCCACACATGTACAATTTTTGTTTAACCAATATAAATATTAAGTTAAATCATTTGCATTTTGAAGATAAATTTAAAATTTATCTCTTTTCATATATCTCTCTGGTAATATATAACATAAAACCAAGCGCATATGATAATATTTCCACATTTAATATATAATTTTATATTTCTTTCATAAGAATCCATATTTGTATTATACCGTAACGATATAATAATCCAACTATACGGCAGGTAATAAATTAATATTTGCCTGCCTCCAAAAATTAACGATAATATATGGAAACGATTTGTTATTCTATATATAATAGAAACTTGACTTTTGTTTCAACGATATTATCTAAAAAGCGTATATTCCTATTATCCGCGGAGCCAAGTCCCGTGTTCTATAGAACTGAGAAACAAATTTGTACGGATAATAATATACTTTATTTTATGTAACCAATATAAACATAATCCGAAATAAATATTTCGAATAATGCGGGAGGTCGGCAACCACTGCCTACCTATAGTAGTTTTTGAACCCGCTGTCCTCAAAGCGGGTATTTTCAATTCCGTTTGCCACCCAACATACGGTCTATTCTCTTATATATTAAGAGATTATAGGAACATTTCATTTTTTTTCCATTATTCATATATAATATGATTATTTTTTTTTTATACATATAATAAATATTAATTTTTATATGTTTATTATTTAATTTACTCATATAATTGCCAAATTCATATGAATACATAAGTTTTGAACAATATGAGAGGTCGGCAACCACTGCCTACCTATAGTAGTTTTTGAACCCTCTGTCGTAATTCCGGTCGTTTACACTACTATACCCTCTCACTATAATGGCTTTTCTCTATAATACTAAGAGAATATGGGAATATCTCAGCATTTTTTCCCATATACATATAATAATTAACCATTTTCATATGTATATTATTTAATTTAATCATATAATTGCCAAAATCATATGAATACATAAGTTTTGAACAATATGAGAGGTCGGCAACCACTGCCTACCTATAGTAGTTTTTGAACCCTCTGTCGTAATTCCGGTCGTTTACACTACTATACCCTCTCACTATAATGGATTTTCTCTATAATACTAAGAGAATGTGGGAATATTTCAGCATTTTTTCCCTTATACATATAATAATTAATCATTTTCATATGTATATTATTTAATTTACTCATACAATTGCCAAAATCATATGAATACATAAGTTTTGAACAATATGAGAGGTCGGCAACCACTGCCTACCTATAGTAGTTTTTGAACCCTCTGTCGTAATTCCGGTCGTTTACACTACTATACCCTCTCACTTAAATGGCTTTTCTCTATAATACTAAGAGAATATGGGAATATCTCAGCATTTTTTCCCATATACATATAATAATTAACCATTTTCATATGTATATTATTTAATTTAATCATATAATTGCCAAAATCATATGAATACATAAGTTTTGAACAATATGAGAGGTCGGCAACCACTGCCTACCTATAGTAGTTTTTGAACCCTCTGTCGTAATTCCGGTCGTTTACACTACTATACCCTCTCACTATAATGGATTTTCTCTATAATACTAAGAGAATGTGGGAATATTTCAGCATTTTTTCCCTTATACATATAATAATTAATCATTTTCATATGTATATTATTTAATTTACTCATACAATTGCCAAAATCATATGAATACATAAGTTTTGAACAATATGAGAGGTCGGCAACCACTGCCTACCTATAGTAGTTTTTGAACCCTCTGTCGTAATTCCGGTGGTTTACACTACTATACCCTCTCACTTAAATGGCTTTTCTCTATAATACTAAGAGAATATGGGAATATCTCTGCATTTTTTCCCATATACATATAATAATTAATCATTTTCGTATGTATATTATTTAATTTACTCATACAATTGCCAAAATCATATGAATACATAAGTTTTGAACAATATGAGAGGTCGGCAACCACTGCCTACCTATAGTAGTTTTTGAACCCTCTGTCGTAATTCCGGTCGTTTACACTACTATACCCTCTCACTTAAATGGCTTTTCTCTATAATACTAAGAGAATATGGGAATATCTCTGCATTTTTTCCCATATACATATAATAATTAACCATTTTCATATGTATATTATTTAATTTAATCATATAATTGCCAAAATCATATGAATACATAAGTTTTGAACAATATGAGAGGTCGGCAACCACTGCCTACCTATAGTAGTTTTTGAACCCTCTGTCGTAATTCCGGTCGTTTACACTACTATACCCTCTCACTATAATGGATTTTCTCTATAATACTAAGAGAATGTGGGAATATTTCAGCATTTTTTCCCTTATACATATAATAATTAATCATTTTCATATGTATATTATTTAATTTACTCATATAATTGCCAAATTCATATGAATACATAAGTTTTGAACAATATGAGAGGTCGGCAACCACTGCCTACCTATAGTAGTTTTTGAACCCTCTGTCGTAATTCCGGTCGTTTACACTACTATACCCTCTCACTATAATGGATTTTCTCTATAATACTAAGAGAATGTGGGAATATTTCAGCATTTTTTCCCTTATACATATAATAATTAATCATTTTCATATGTATATTATTTAATTTACTCATACAATTGCCAAAATCATATGAATACATAAGTTTTGAACAATATGAGAGGTCGGCAACCACTGCCTACCTATAGTAGTTTTTGAACCCTCTGTCGTAATTCCGGTCGTTTACACTACTATACCCTCTCACTTAAATGGCTTTTCTCTATAATACTAAGAGAATATGGGAATATCTTAGCATTTTTTCCCATATACATATAATAATTAACCATTTTCATATGTATATTTTTTAATTTACTCATATAATTGCCAAAATCATATAAATACATAAGTTTGAACAATATCAGAGGTCGGCAACGGTCTTTCCTCTATAATACTAAGATAATATGGGAATATTTCATCATTTTTTCCCTTATACATATAATAATTAATCATTTTCATATGTATATTATTTAATTTACTCGTATAATTGTCAAAATCCTATGAACACATAGAGAATACAATATGAGAGGTCGGCGCAACCATAATATAGTAGTTGATGACGAGGTGTTTGGCAACTTGACACAATCCATTAAAGTCTTTATATTAATTATATGAAAGGGACAATATCATATGCGTCACTAAATTGATGACGAGGTGTTTGGCAACTTGATACAATTCTTTAAAGTCTTTATATCAAAAATTATATGATAGGGACAATATCATATGCGTCACTAAATTGATGACGAGGTGTTTGGCAACTTGACACAATTCATTAGAGTCTGTATATTAATTATATGATAGGGACAATATCATATGCGTCACTAAATTGATGACGAGGTGTTTGGCAACTTGATACAATTCTTTAAAGTCTTTATATCAAAAATTATATAATAAGGACAATATCATATGCGTCACTAAATTGATGACGAGGTGTTTGGCAACTTGACACAATCCATTAAAGTCTTTATATTAATTATATGATAGGGACAATATCATATGCGTCACTAAATTGATGACGAGGTGTTTGGCAACTTGATACAATTCTTTAAAGTCTATATATCAAAAATTATATGATAGGGACAATATCATATGCGTCACTAAATTGATGACGAGGTGTTTGGCAACTTGACACAATTCATTAAAGTCTGTATATTAATTATATGATAGGGACAATATCATATGCGTCACTAAATTGATGACGAGGTGTTTGGCAACTTGATACAATTCTTTAAAGTCTTTATATCAAAAATTATATGATAAGGACAATATCATATGCGTCACTAAATTGATGACGAGGTGTTTGGCAACTTGACACAATCCATTAAAGTCTTTATATTAATTATATGATAGGGACAATATCATATGCGTCACTAAATTGATGACGAGGTGTTTGGCAACTTGATACAATTCTTTAAAGTCTTTATATCAAAAATTATATGATAAGGACAATATCATATGCGTCACTAAATTGATGACGAGGTGTTTGGCAACTTGACACAATTCATTAAAGTCTTTATATTAATTATATGATAGGGACAATATCATATGCGTCACTAATTGATGACGAGGTGTTTGGCAACTTGACACAATCCATTAAAGTCTTTATATTAATTATATGATAGGGACAATATCATATGCGTCACTAAATTGATGACGAGGTGTTTGGCAACTTGATTCAATTCTTTAAAGTCTTTATATCAAAAATTATATGATAAGGACAATATCATATGCGTCACTAAATTGATGACGAGGTGTTTGGCAACTTGACACAATTCATTAAAGTCTGTATATTAATTATATGATAGGGACAATATCATATGCGTCACTAAATTGATGACGAGGTGTTTGGCAACTTGATACAATTCTTTAAAGTCTTTATATCAAAAATTATATGATAGGGACAATATCATATGCGTCACTAAATTGATGACGAGGTGTTTGGCAACTTGACACAATTCATTAAAGTCTTTATATTAATTATATGATAGGGACAATATCATATGCGTCACTAAATTGATGACGAGGTGTTTGGCAACTTGACACAATCCATTAAAGTCTTTATATTAATTATATGATAGGGACAATATCATATGCGTCACTAAATTGATGACGAGGTGTTTGGCTACAGGAAAAAATCATTTATTTATCGAATCATCAAGCAAAGGATAAGCTTCAGTGGATCGCAGTATGGCAGCTGCTCAACCACTTACAACACCTTGCCTGTTACAAAAGTCGTTTACATTGATTCTAGGCTTTGTCATTGTATTAAATAATGCTTTTATATGTAACTAGCGCGGCATCAGGTGATCGAAGATCCTCCTAATTTACTATGTTACAAATTACATTGGCATCACATCCATTGTCGTTTATAAAATAAATTATAAACTTTAAATGGTTTAGAAGCCATACAATGCAAATTGCCCCTTATTTATCATTGCAGTCCAGCACGGATACGACCTTAGAGGCGTTCAGGCATAATCCAACGGACGTAGCGTCATACCACTGTTCGCTCGAACAAGTATTGTGCCATTGGTCCGTACTGCGGTTCCTCTCGTACTACGCAGGAATGCTGTCGCAACAACGTTTTGTCATTAGTAGGGTAAAACTAACCTGTCTCACGACGGTCTAAACCCAGCTCACGTTCCCTTGCATGGGTGAACAATCCAACGCTTGGTGAATTTTGCTTCACAATGATAGGAAGAGCCGACATCGAAGGATCAAAAAGCGACGTCGCTATGAACGCTTGGCCGCCACAGCCAGTTATCCCTATGGTAACTTTCTGACACCTCTTGTTAAAACTCTTTAAACCAAAAGGATCGATAGGCCGAGCTTTTGCTGTCCCTGTGTGTACTGAACACCGAGATCAAGTCAGCATTTGCCCTTTTGCTCTATGTGTGGTTTCTGTCCGCACTGAGCTGGCCTTGGGACACCTCCGTTATTATTTGAGAGATGTACCGCCCCAGTCAAACTCCCTACCTGGCAATGTCCTTGAATTGGATCATACCTGAGTAATTGGAGTTATACCAAATTTTCAAATCAAAAATACATAAATGCATCGTTTTATTAAAGAATTTGTTTGCGATTATATAACAAACTCGTGATACTTTGATCAAGAAGCTTGCATCAAAACCCAATACCATAAGATATAATAAATATATCCGTATAATGGCTAGGAAATGATACACGTTCCATTTAATCAAGTAAGTAAGGAAACAATAAGAGTAGTGGTATTTCATTGACGATACCAAACCGAGGTCTAATATCTCCCACTTATTCTACACCTCTTATGTCTCCTTACACTGCCAGATTAGAGTCAAGCTCAAAAGGGTCTTCTTTCCCCGCTAATTATTCCAAGCCCGTTCCCTTGGCTGTGGTTTCGCTAGATAGTAGATAGGGACAGTAGGAATCTCGTTAATCCATTCATGCGCGTCACTAATTAGATGACGAGGCATTTGGCTTACCTTAAGAGAGTCATAGTTACTCCCGCCGTTGACCCGCGCTTACTTGAATTTCTTCACTTTGACATTCAGAGCACTGGGCAGAAATCACATTGTGTCAACACCCGCTAGGGCCATCACAATGCTTGTTTTAATTAGACAGTCGGATTCCCCAAGTCCGTGCCAGTTCTGAATTGATTGTTAATTGATAATCGTTATAATTGATAAGAATAATTGGTTTAACCCAAATAGTATTCTTAAAAATTTTAGCAAGAAAGTTCCACAATTGGCTACGTAACTAAACTATCCGGGGAACAAGTAATAACATAAATGCTAGAAACTCTATTTACCAGAACGAGCACATAAACCATGTTATTGTTTCCCAATCAAGCCCGACTATCTCAATCTTCAGAGCCAATCCTTATCCCGAAGTTACGGATCTAATTTGCCGACTTCCCTTACCTACATTATTCTATCGACTAGAGACTCTTCACCTTGGAGACCAGCTGCGGATATTGGTACGGCCTGTTGAGAAGTTTGCGTGTCCCCACCATAAATTTTCAAGGTCCGAGGAGAAAATATCGACACAACAGTATATGTCATGCTCTTCTAGCCCATCTACCATATCTCTCTGCGAAAGACTTCCATGGTAGTACGGCTATAAAACAGAAAAGAAAACTCTTCCGATATCTCTCGACGGCTTCTTTATGGTCGTTCCTGTTGCCAGGATGAGCACGAGGCCCATATTTAATAACAAACGGATACTCAACAGGTTACGGAATTGGAACCGTATTCCTTTCGTTCAAAATTATTCAAGTGTATTATATTCGCTTTGTTTATATAGTTAGGCATTTTTGTTTTACTTGAAAATTTTCGGCTTTCGCCTTGAACTTAGGACCGACTAACTCGTGATACAACCATGTTCACACGAAACCCTTCTCCACTTCAGTCCTCCAAGGTCTCATTCGATTATTTGCTACTACCACCAAGATCTGTACCAATGGCAGCTCCATGCAGGCTTAGCCAAACACTTCTACGCATACCATTGTACCTTCCTACTCACTAAAGTTTCAAAATTTATATCACAAGTAATATAAATCATCTACTTTAGCGGTAATGTATAGGTATACAACTTAAGCGCCATCCATTTTAAGGGCTAGTTCTTCGGCAGGTGAGTTGTTACACACTCCTTAGCGGATTTCGACTTCCATGATCACCGTCCTGCTGTTTTAAGCAACCAACGCCTTTCATGGTATCTGCATGAGTTGTTAATTTGGGCACGTAACATTACGTTTGGTTCATCCCACAGCGCCAGTTCTGCTTACCAAAAGTGGCCCACTGGGCACATTATATCATAACCTTGAACTTCATATCAAGAAAGTTAAGGTTCTTACCCATTTAAAGTTTGAGAATAGGTTAAGATCGTTTCGACCCTAAGGCCTCTAATCATTCGCTTTACCAGATAAGATTATTTTATATAATATTAAAATGCACCAGCTATCCTGAGGGAAACTTCGGAAGGAACCAGCTACTAGATGGTTCGATTGGTCTTTCGCCCCTATACTCAATTCTGACAATCGATTTGCACGTCAGAACTGTTTCGGTCTTCCATCAGGGTTTCCCTGACTTCAACCTGATCAAGTATAGTTCACCATCTTTCGGGTCACAGCATATATGCTCAAGGTACGTTCCAGTTAGAGGCATAAATAATTAAATATACATTATACATAACTATTAGAACGCCCCGGGTTGTGTTAATTAGCTATAAATAGCTAAAAACTAATCCCATTATTAGTCAGTTAATTACGCTATTAGGTTTACATCCCAATAACTTGCACATATGTTAGACCTCCTTGGTCCGTGTTTCAAGACGGGTCCGAGGTATCCTGAATTTTCGCATTGTTTAATCATACAAGACTATAATAAACACAAAAATCAATGATATTTATGCCATTATATAATTCCGAAAAATTAACGCTCTGTAATAATATAATCTATCAGCACTTTATCAAATTAATACATTTATTCTGTGTTAAAATGCAAGCAATTTATTTGGAATAAACTATAGTTATATTTTATGATAAATTTGGGATATGCTAATAGATTACATGTCCTTATATGGAAAAAATGCACATTATTCTTAATAATATTATTTAAATATTACAATTTTAATGATGAATTTTCCATAACGGATATTCAGGTTTCATCGGGCTTAACCTCTAAGCAGTTTCACGTACTGTTTAACTCTCTATTCAGAGTTCTTTTCAACTTTCCTCACGGTACTTGTTTACTATCGGTCTCATGGTTATATTTAGTTTTTAGATGGAGTTTACCACCCATTGTGCTTGCACTATCAAGCAACGATCTTTGGACACATCTAGCATCATAACGTTTATACGGCCTGGACCCTCTATGGGTAAATGGCCTCATTTAAGAAGGACTTAAATCATTAATTTCTCATACTAGAATATTGACGCTCCATACACTGCATCTCACATTTGCCATATAGACAAAGTGACTTAGTGCTGAACTGTTTTTTTTCGCTCGCCGCTACTAAGAATCCTTGTTGTTTCTTTTCTCCCTATTAATATGCTTAAATTCAGGGGGTAGTCCCATATGAGTTGAGGTTGTATATATACTATATTTTGCCATAATTCTTTATATATAATGATAAAACAATCATTAAATTCGTTATAATAGTTCAATAGTTTTGTAAGCAAAGTCATTTTTATCCATTTAACGAACCAACGAAGAATAATAACAAAACCAAGATTTTTCTTTTTCCGAATCATTAATAAGAGACAATTCTAGATGAAAAATATTTCAATTTTTTATGCTAGACATTTCTCAGTATTATTTGATTGAAAGAAATATTTCTCTTCGTTTTTCACATTCAAATGTGAGATAATGTTTTTCATTTCTTTTTTAATAATGAATAAATCATTATTTAATCCAATAATATACATATGCTTATAAAAATTTATAAACAACTTAATTAGCATAGTCTTACACCCTCAACCATATGTAGTCCAAGCAGCACTATAAATTAATTAAGTACATAACAGCATGGACTGCGATATGCGTTCAAATGTCGATGTTCATGTGTCTGCAGTTCACACGATGACGCACAGTTTGCTGCGTTCTTCATCGACCCTGAGCCGATGATCCACCGCTTAGAGTTTTATAATTCAATTTTATATAATGTCAATATTGTTTTTATTGAAAGAAATTAAAAATACACCATTTTACTGGCATATATCAATTCCTTCAATAAATTTATTTTTATACCTAAAATAAATGTTGCGAAAGTCTTAGTTTCATATAAGCATTATGTATCATAATAATCTGGTTATGGTTTGCTATTTTGGGTGACACATACTGCAAAATTTATATAAACATTAACCTGATGGATGACAGGTACAAACATTGTATATTTTAGGTTGTTGCATTAGCCAACGTATGCTCATAACATAGATGAACAATACATATTCGCAACGCGTGTATATTATGGTCCATAATCACACACACTTATTTTGATTACCACACATTCAAAATATTTTTATTTAATTCGACTTCTACTTTCGAATTTAGTTTAGTTTCTTCGATTTCCATTTTCGAGAATTTGTTTTTATAGGAAACGCCGTTGTTGTAGTAAGTACTGCCACAAATACGCCAGCAACATTAATAATGTTAAAGTCTTTTTATGAGGTTGCCAAGCCCACATATAAAATAAAAGCCATCTTCATTTTATTTTGACTTTAACTTTTGATTCGCGTGGAATCATTTTGTAATATTTTTATTTTGGTAAATTGTATTTATTTGTATTATAACAATATTTTTAACGATAAGGATATTATACAATAATGATCCTTCCGCAGGTTCACCTACGGAAACCTTGTTACGACTTTTACTTCCTCTAAATAATCAAGTTCGGTCAACTTTTGCGAAACAACCGTAACACGCAAGGCGTCACAGTGATACGTCGGAGACCTCACTAAATAATTCAATCGGTAGTAGCGACGGGCGGTGTGTACAAAGGGCAGGGACGTAATCAATGCGAGTTAATGACTCACACTTTGGGAATTCCAAGTTCATGTGAACAGTTTCAGTTCACAATCCCAAGCATGAAAGTGGTTCAGCGTTTTACCCGGACCTCTCGGTCTAGGAAATACACGTTGATACTTTCATTGTAGCGCGCGTGCAGCCCAGGACATCTAAGGGCATCACAGACCTGTTATTGCTCAATCTCATTATTGCTAGACGCAATTTGTCCTTTAAGAAGCTAGTGTCCTTATAATGGGACAAACCAACGGTACGGCTCCCTTACATAACACAATTCAAACACAATAAACATTTTACTGCCACCATGAATGAAGGCTACATAAGCTTCAGCACCATAATCCTGAAGATATCTATTTAATATATTTGAGTCTCGTTCGTTATCGGAATTAACCAGACAAATCACTCCACGAACTAAGAACGGCCATGCACCACCACCCATAGATTCGAGAAAGAGCTATCATCTGTCTTACACACTTATGTTCGGACCTGGTAAGTTTTCCCGTGTTGAGTCAAATTAAAGCCGCAGGCTCCACTCTGGTGGTGCCTTCCGTCGGAGCATTAGCGCCAACACCAGCTCATCGTAGCGGCTGATAGCATATGAGAGCTCTTCCGTGTCCACTTCTCCTAGTCTGCGGAAGCTGCTTCTCACCATGCGCTGTGTGGCCGACAGCTCTGCCATCATGGCTGCTTGCCCAGCACGGGCGGCAGCGGTGGCGGCAGTGGCAGTGGTGGCAACAATTTTAGCAGCAGTGAAAACGGCGGAGGCAGCAGTGTGGTCGGCAGCAGGGGCAGCAGTAGGATCAGCAGCGGTGGCAGCAGCGTGGGGGGGGGCAGCATCAATGGCAGCGTTCTCCGTAGCCGCCCGGGCGTCCTCCAGCGACGAAAACGGCTCCTCCAGTACCCCAACGGGTTCTGGCACTCCATTCGATGCCAGGGCAACCAATTTCGCCTGCGTTGGCGCCGAGCTCTTAGATGCCAGATGGCTTCTGCGCCTGCCTCGTCTGGACTTCATCGAGGCACTACTTCCGCTCAAGGCACTCGCGCTGCTGTCGCTCTCCATCGGCATAAATACGATGGTGGCTCCACCTACCGTCGACGCCAGCAACCGTATGCTCGTTTACTCGCTGACAAAAGGTAGTTGCTCTGGAACTCGAGCTCCACCTATCGGTAGAGTCTGGTAGCACTAAAACTCTCCCTAGACACAAACCTTAGCAGTGACTCCACCAATAAGCTTTGTGACAGCTGATCAAAAAGCTTACTCGAAAAATTACTCGTAAGTTCGCCTTCAGCACGTGCTAAGTGGAAAATTCCCAACAATTAATTGTTAATTACTTCCAAACCGCTTGTTTATAACACACGAAAATTAGCACACGACTTTCGCGGAGCACTAATTCACCGATTTTATTACTTTCCAAACACGGAAAACCAAGTTCTTCGCAATCTGTACACGAGCGCAACGAAAACACGTCCGTCGTTAATCCATTCATGCGCGTCACTAATTAGATGACGAGGCATTTGGCTACCTTAGAGAGTCATAGTTACTCCCGCCGTTGACCCGCGCTTACTTGAATTTCTTCACTTTGACATTCAGAGCACTGGGCAGAAATCACATTGTGTCAACACCCGCTAGGGCCATCACAATGCTTTGTTTTAATTAGACAGTCGGATTCCCAAGTCCGTGCCAGTTCTGAATTGATTGTTAATTGATAATCGTTATAATTGATAAGAACTAATTGGTTTAACCCAAATAGTATTCTTAAAAATTTTAGCAAGAAAGTTCCACAATTGGCTACGTAACTAAACTATCCGGGGAACAAGTAACTAACATAAATGCTAGAAACTCTATTTACCCAGAACGAGCACATAAACCATGTTATTGTTTCCCAATCAAGCCCGACTATCTCAATCTTCAGAGCCAATCCTTATCCCGAAGTTACGGATCTAATTTGCCGACTTCCCTTACCTACATTATTCTATCGACTAGAGACTCTTCACCTTGGAGACCAGCTGCGGATATTGGTACGGCCTGTTGAGAAGTTTGCGTGTCCCACCATAAATTTTCAAGGTCCGAGGAGAAAATATCGACACAACAGTATATGTCATGCTCTTCTAGCCCATCTACCATATCTCTCTGCGAAAGACTTCCATGGTAGTACGGCTATAAAACAGAAAAGAAAACTCTTCCGATATCTCTCGACGGCTTCTTTATGGTCGTTCCTGTTGCCAGGATGAGCACGAGGCCCATATTTAATAACAAACGGATACTCAACAGGTTACGGAATTGGAACGCGTATTCCCTTTCGTTCAAAATTATTCAAGTGTATTATATTCGCTTTGTTTATATAGTTAGGCATTTTTGTTTTACTTGAAAATTTTCGGCTTTCGCCTTGAACTTAGGACCGACTAACTCGTGATCAACCACTGTTCACACGAAACCCTTCTCCACTTCAGTCCTCCAAGGTCTCATTCGATTATTTGCTACTACCACCAAGATCTGTACCAATGGCAGCTCCATGCAGGCTTACGCCAAACACTTCTACGCATACCATTGTACCTTCCTACTCACTAAAGTTTCAAAATTTATATCACAAGTAATATAAATCATCTACTTTAGCGGTAATGTATAGGTATACAACTTAAGCGCCATCCATTTTAAGGGCTAGTTGCTTCGGCAGGTGAGTTGTTACACACTCCTTAGCGGATTTCGACTTCCATGATCACCGTCCTGCTGTTTTAAGCAACCAACGCCTTTCATGGTATCTGCATGAGTTGTTAATTTGGGCACCGTAACATTACGTTTGGTTCATCCCACAGCGCCAGTTCTGCTTACCAAAAGTGGCCCACTGGGCACATTATATCATATACCTTGACTTCATATCAAGAAAGTTAAGGTTCTTACCCATTTAAAGTTTGAGAATAGGTTAAGATCGTTTCGACCTAAGGCCTCTAATCATTCGCTTTACCAGATAAGATTATTTTATATAATATTAAAATGCACCAGCTATCCTGAGGGAAACTTCGGAAGGAACCAGCTACTAGATGGTTCGATTGGTCTTTCGCCCCTATACTCAATTCTGACAATCGATTTGCCACGTCAGAACTGTTTCGGTCTTCCATCAGGGTTTCCCCTGACTTCAACCTGATCAAGTATAGTTCACCCATCTTTCGGGTCACAGCATATATGCTCAGGGTACGTTCCAGTTAGAGGCATAAATAATATAAATATACATTATACATAACTATATAGAACGCCCCGGGATTGTGTTAATTAGCTATAAATAGCTAAAAAACTAATCCATTATTAGTCAAGTTAATTACGCTATTAGGTTTACATCCCAATAACTTGCACATATGTTAGACTCCTTGGTCCGTGTTTCAAGACGGGTCCCGAAGGTAATCCTGAATCTTTCGCATTGTTAATCATACAAAGCATATAATAAACACAAAATCAATGATAATTATGCCATTATATAATTCGAAAAATTAACGCTCTGTAATAATATAAATCTATCAGCACTTTATCAAATTAATAACATTTATTCTGTGTTAAAATGCAAGCAATTTAATTGGAATAAACTATAAGTTATATTTATGATAAATTTGGGATATGCTAATAGATTACATGTCTTATATGGAAAAATGCACATTATTCTTATAATATTATTTAATATTACAATTTTAATGATGAATTTCCATAACGGATATTCAGGTTCATCGGGCTTAACCTCTAAGCAGTTTCACGTACTGTTTAACTCTCTATTCAGAGTTCTTTTCAACTTTCCCTCACGGTACTGTTTACTATCGGTCTCATGGTTAATATTAGTTTTAGATGGAGTTTACCACCCACTTAGTGCTGCACTATCAAGCAACACGATCTTTGGAACATCATCTAGCAATCATTAACGTTATACGGGCTGCACCTCTATGGGTAAATGGCCTCATTTAAGAAGGACTTAATCATTAATTTCTCATACAGAATATTGACGCTCCATACACTGCATCTCACATTTGCCATATAGACAAAGTGACTTAGTGCTGAACTGTTTCTTTTCGCTCGCCGCTACTAAGAAAATCCTTGTTAGTTTCTTTTCCTCCCCTAATTAATATGCTTAAATTCAGGGGGTAGTCCCATATGAGTTGAGGTTGTATATATAACTATATTTTGCCATAAATTCTTTATATATAAATGATAAAACAATCAATTAAATTCGTTATAAATAGTTCAATAGTTCTTGTAAGCAAAGTCATTTTTATCCATTTAACGAACCAACGAAGAATAATAACAAAACCAAGATTTTTCTTTTTCCGAATCATTAATAAGAGACAATTCTAGATGAAAAATATTTCAATTTTTTATGCTAGACATTCTCAGTATTATTTGATTGAAAAGAAAATATTTCTCTTCGTTTTTCACATTCAAATGTGAGATAATGTTTTTCATTTCTTTTTAATATTATGAATAAAATCATTATTTAATCCAATAATATACCATATGCTTATAAAAAATTTATAAACAACTTAATTAGCATAGTCTTACACCCTCAACCAATATGTAGTCCAAGCAGCACTATAAAATTAATTAAAGTACATAACAGCATGGACTGCGATATGCGTTCAAAATGTCGATGTTCATGTGTCCTGCAGTTCACACGATGACGCACAGTTTGCTGCGTTCTCATCGACCCATGAGCCGAGTGATCCACCGCTTAGAGTTTTATAATTCAATTTTATATAATGTCAATATTGTTTTTATTGAAAGAAATTAAAAATACACCATTTTACTGCATATATCAATTCCTTCAATAAATTTATTTTTATACCTAAAATAAATGTTGCGAAATGTCTTAGTTTCATATAAGCATTATGTATCATAATAATCTGGTTATGGTTTGCTATTTTGGGTGACACATACTGCAAAATTTATATAAAACATTAACCTGATGGATGACAGGTACAAACATTGTAATTTTAGGTTGTTGCATTAGCCAACGTATGCTCATAACATAGATGAACAATACATATTCGCAACGCGTGTATATTATGGTCCATATACACACACACTTATTTTGATTACCACACATTCAAAATTATTTTTATTTTAATTCGACTTCTACTTTCGAATTTAGTTTAGTTTCTTCGATTTCCATTTTCGAGAATTTGTTTTTATAGGAAACGTCGTTGTTGTAGTAAGTACTGCCACAAATACGCCACAGCAACATTAATAATGTTAAAGTCTTTTATGAGGTTGCCAAGCCCCACATATAAAATAAAAGCCATCTTCATTTTATTTTGACTTTAACTTTGATTCCGTGGAATCATTTTGTAATATTTTTATTTGGTAAATTGTATTATTTGTATTATAACAAATATTTATTAACGATAAGGATATTATACAATAATGATCCTTCGCAGGTTCACCTACGGAAACCTTGTTACGACTTTTACTTCCTCTAAATAATCAAGTTCGGTCAACTTTTGCGAAACAACCGTAACACGCAAGGCGTCACAGTGATCACGTCCGGAGACCTCACTAAATAATTCAATCGGTAGTAGCGACGGGCGGTGTGTACAAAGGGCAGGGACGTAATCAATGCGAGTTAATGACTCACACTTACTGGGAATTCAAGTTCATGTGAACAGTTTCAGTTCACAATCCCAAGCATGAAAGTGGTTCAGCGGTTTACCCGGACCTCTCGGTCTAGGAAATACAGCGTTGATACTTTCATTGGTAGCGCGCGTGCAGCCCAGGACATCTAAGGGCATCACAGACCTGTTATTGCTCAATCTCATTATTGCTAGACGCAATTTGTCCATTTAAGAAGCTAGTGTCCTTATAATGGGACAACCAACAGGTACGGCTCCACTTACATCACATTCAACACAATAAACATTTACTGGCACCATGAATGAAGGCTACATAAGCTTCAGCACCATAATCCTGAAGATATCTATTTAATATATTTGAGTCTCGTTCGTTATCGGAATTAACCAGACAAATCACTCCACGAACTAAGAACGGCCATGCACCACCACCCATAGATTCGAGAAGAGCTATCAATCTGTCTTACACACTTATGTTCGGACCTGGTAAGTTTTCCCGTGTTGAGTCAATTAAGCCGCAGGCTCCACTCCTGGTGGTGCCCTTCCGTCAATTCCTTTAAGTTTCAGCTTTGCAACATACTTCCCCCGGAGCCCAAAAGCTTTGGTTTCCGGGAAGCGACTGAGAGAGCCATAAAAGTAGCTACACCCAATTGCTAGCTGGCATCGTTTATGGTTAGAACTAGGGCGGTATCTGATCGCCTTCGAACCTCTAACTTTCGTTCTTGATTAATGAAAACATCTTTGGCAAATGCTTTCGCTTAAGTTAGTCTTACGACGGTCCAAGAATTTCACCTCTCGCGTCGTAATACTAATGCCCCAAACTGCTTCTATTAATCATTACCTCTTGATCTGAAAACCAATGAAAGCAGAACAGAGGTCTTATTTCATTATCCCATGCACAGAATATTCAGGCATTTGAAGCCTGCTTTAAGCACTCTAATTTGTTCAAAGTAATAGTACCGGCCCACAATAACACTCGTTTAAGAGCACTAGTGCAGGTTTTTAAATAGGAGGAACATATGAAAAAATACAAGTATTTAATCACATATAAGAACTCCACCGGTAATACGCTTACATACATAAAGGTATAGTACTAACCACAATTGTAAGTTGTACTACCCGTATGAAGCACAAGTTCAACTACGAACGTTTTAACCGCAACAACTTTAATATACGCTATTGGAGCTGGAATTACCGCGGCTGCTGGCACCAGACTTGCCCTCCAATTGGTCCTTGTTAAAGGATTTAAAGTGTACTCATTCCAATTACAGGGCCTCGGATATGAGTCCTGTATTGTTATTTTTCGTCACTACCTCCCCGAGCTGGGAGTGGGTAATTTACGCGCCTGCTGCCTTCCTTAGATGTGGTAGCCGTTTCTCAGGCTCCCTCTCCGGAATCGAACCCTGATTCCCCGTTACCCGTTGCAACCATGGTAGTCCTAGATACTACCATCAAAAGTTGATAGGGCAGACATTTGAAAGATCTGTCGTCGGTACAAGACCATACGATCTGCATGTTATCTAGAGTTCAACCAATATAACGATCTTGCGATCGCTTGGTTTTAGCCTAATAAAAGCACATGTCCCATAAGGTTCATGTTTTAATTGCATGTATTAGCTCTAGAATTACCACAGTTATCCAAGTAACTGTTAACGATCTAAGGAACCATAACTGATATAATGAGCCTTTTGCGGTTTCACTTTTAATTCGTGTGTACTTAGACATGCATGGCTTAATCTTTGAGACAAGCATATAACTACTGGCAGGATCAACCAGAATAATGTTTTTCCTTCATATTCCATTCATATTTTTTGAATCGAAATAAGCAATATAATAGATATATAGATTTTTCACTTTATATAATTCCATGATTTTTATTATATTGAATAAAATTCAATATTTCGCCTTTGGGTAAAATTTTAAATATATAATATAAGTAAAAAATCTATTCGATTACGGCCATTTTTATATAGCATTCGTAATCCATATTTTCATTTTTAATTTATACTTGTTTTACCAATATAACAAGAATTTCATATAATTATTGTAATATATATGTTTCTATAATTTTATCTTTTTATATATACATATTTCATTATAAAATATCATTTTATTTCCAACATACATAATTATTGTATCCACACATGTACAATTTTTGTTTAACCAATATAAATATTAAGTTAAATCATTTGCATTTTGAAGATAAATTTAAAATTTATCTCTTTTCATATATCTCTCTGGTAATATATAACATAAAACCAAGCGCATATGATAATATTTCCACATTTAATATATAATTTTATATTTCTTTCATAAGAATCCATATTTGTATTATACCGTAACGATATAATAATCCAACTATACGGCAGGTAATAAATTAATATTTGCCTGCCTCCAAAAATTAACGATAATATATGGAAACGATTTGTTATTCTATATATAATAGAAACTTGACTTTTGTTTCAACGATATTATCTAAAAAGCGTATATTCCTATTATCCGCGGAGCCAAGTCCGTGTTCTATAGAACTGAGAAACAAATTTGTACGGATAATAATATACTTTATTTTATGTAACCAATATAAACATAATCCGAAATAAATATTTCGAATAATGCGGGAGGTCGGCAACCACTGCCTACCTATAGTAGTTTT